>NC_143552.1:148195000-148212500 GCF_054136105.1 Typopeltis vanoorti | reverse complement strand
GGCTGAGCTGAAGCACTCGAACTGCATCCGTTGCCATTTTTTTAAAAAGTTTACGTATTGTGTAGTACCACTCTGGCACCGTCTCCGCACATGGTCCGGCGTGGCCAGTGGTCCCGAAGTAGGGTAGGAAAAATCCTAAGAAGTATTTAATCAGATTGCCGGAAGGGTGATTTGATGCCAGTGCTTTCCGTATGGTCTGAGCAGTGTTGGTTAGGTGGCAGTATTTAAGGATTGGCAGGGCGAATCCCCCTTGTGTGTGGGGGGAAAATGGAGAAAGGCCCTGCGCACCTCGTGCCTCCTGTTGTTCCAGAAAAAATCAGTGACATGTTTGTGAATGGCGTTGTCTTGTGTGTCTGTGATGTTTGTGAGGTTAATGGTGTGTAGTAACATCGGTTTTAGGTCTGTTTTGATAACTGTTGCTCTACCTTCGAATGATAGATAGTTGGGACTGAAGGGTTTGAGTTTTTCGCGACACATTTCTATTAAGTGTTGTGTTTATATATAATTATATATTATAAATATAAATATATATATATAATATATATATAATATATATATTAACAATATATGTATATTTTTATATATTGTTAATATATATATTATAATATATAAATATATATATATATATATATATATATATATAATTATATATTATAAATTTATATATTATATATTATAAATATAAATATATATATATATATATATATATATATAATTATATATTATAAATTTATATATTGTATATTATAAATATAAATATATATATATATATATATATATATATATATATATATATATATATATATATATATATATATATATATATATATATATAATATTCTTGAAAAGAAATGAAATCAGATATATAATATATATCTGATTTCATGCAAGCTTTCATTTCTTTTATATATGTCTTAATATATATATATATATATATATATTTATATATATAATATATATAATATATATTATATATATAAATATATAAATATATTAAGAAATATATAAAAGAAATGAAATCAGATATATATATATATATATATATATATATATATATAATATTAGGATCATACTTCACAGGATCATTTCTGTAGTGTGGTTAGCGAGTTCGCGTGTTCTTCGTGAAACAAACAAACTTAGCATCTGTTCATAACCGTTGATATCGGTACGAGTCCCATCAGGCCTCACGATATATTTAACCGAGATTTACATATCTTCCTAAACCCCGGACCGGGGCAATAATAAACACTTGGTGGTGGGAATAGCTAGCCCCCCCCCTCGCCAGCTATGGCCAATGTTTTGCCGCGAACGCGGACTCTTGGCATCGAGACTGACGCTGATCTGAGACCCCGACTTTTGGGCTAAAGCCCTGATTGACTGCGTCGGTGCGGACCAGATATTTGGATTCACTCCTTTCGGTAGTGGCAGATACCAAGTTGTAGTTAGGAGCGCAGAGACTAGGGACAAGTTGCTCAAAGGCTTTCAATGTAATGGAAAGGAAACTTTTCCGTTCATGGTGGGGAGCATTATCAAACTGCTCAAAATTCCCAGATTCCCCTTGGAATATATACAATGTGATGAAAAAGTAATCCACGAAGTGTTTGGGAAATGGGGTGTTGTTCGAAACATACAAATCTTAAACGATGCAGACAACCCCCCAATGGAAGTCGGGGGAAATAAACATCTCGCTCGAGATGAAAATAGCCGTTCCAAACTTCGTCAGCATCGGATCCGCTAGGGTAATGGTAAACTACCCTGGCGTTAAGAAGCAATGCTTCCGATGTGGATCCTTCGACCATCTAGGAGCGAACTGCCCAAAACTGACATCTAAAAACTGCCTAACGACAAGTCATAAACTAGACAAATGTCTCATGGCCTGCCTCAAATGTGGTTCCAAGGACCACAAAGTTAACACATGCCCATCAAGAACGCATTCAGAAAGGATGGGAGGTGCTATTATGCCAGTCATAGTCACCTCAGTAGAGAAGCCTACAGCTACTACAGAACAAGAGTCGGGAAACACGGATTTTCCAACTATAAACAAGGTATACGGCAAAATAACGGCTATAGAAGAAATGGCAGCTGCCACAGAAACCATAGCCTGCACACCCAAGAAAGAGAAGAAGCGAGAAACAGCCAATAAACAAGCTGTGTCACATGATGAAATCACTGCAGAAGGAAAAGTAAATAAAACAGAAAACATGGAGGCAAGCAGCGCCCCCTTCAAAAGACCTCTGAGTCCAGAGGGAAAAAAGATGAAAAAAATAAAACCAGCAGAAACAGAAGAATTGGAGACTCCTCATGCAAAAGCAGGGGAGACTCTAAAGCATCTAGTTAAAGGTATTCCTGGGGTGGCAGAAAAATTTCAAGATGCAATAGTGAGAATAGGGGAACCTGAGCTCCTCCTCACTGGGAAATATGGTCCAAATGTAGTTAGTGCAAAATGGGGTGACTTATTTATTGTGACTTATTGACATCAGCCAAATCACCCCTGAGCAAGTACAGCTAGCCATGGATATAGACTAGGAGGCGGCATCGGCTTTCTTCATAGCTCTCTCCAAATTAGACATGGCCAAGGGAAGTGAGGTGGCTAAAAGAATAATGACTGCCCTCAAAAAGCGACAGTCACAATAACCATCCCATGGTTTCCTGTCCACAGCAATAGTTCTCTAGTTTCAACAGGTGGGGGAGGGCCTGAGAACCTGAGCGGCGAAGGCCTACAGCGAGGCGGTGCAGCTTCTTCAGAGCTGCATCACTTAGGCCAGACCCTTTTCCCCCACCTTTCTTTTTTTTTTTTTTTGGTTTCCAGTTCTTTCTATAGTTTTATTTTCTCTGTACTTCATGTTTTTGTTTTTTTCCATGTTTCCTTTTTAGGATTTTTCCTTTTCTTCTAAAGTAAAAAATCAACGACCGTTTTAGAATCGCCCCTGGGGGACAAACAGCTAAAACAGGTCAACTGAGGCCTCTTTTACCTACTCTACTACTATGCACTCTACCTTTATTTCCTCTCCTACTATCTGCTGACTCTCAGCCTATCTTACTCTACAGGCCGATGATGAAGATTTGTTGAACTCACAAATTATTATATACATATATATATAATATTAGGATAACCAAGTTATTTTATAAACTTGGTTATTTAACTGCTAATCCCAAGTATGCAAACAATTAAGTTTGCGCCTGAAACAAAGTTCAAGTCTAAATATTATATATATATATATATAAAATCTTATTTCATTTCTTTTCAAGAACCAATAATAGCATCATACACAATAATAAAAATATGCAATAGAACCAATAATCTCCTACAAAAGACCACAGAAATTCCACGAAATACACGGCTTTCCATCCGTTCTTTACACCCACTGATTCCAAGGCTTTATGGTCTCCCTAAGGTACATAAAGAAAACTATCAACTGAGATCTATAGTAGACAGCGTTGACTCACCCACCTACAGATTATCTAAATATCTCGCGTCATCGTTAAAAGCTTATGCCGGAAAATCTTCTTCTTATATTAAAAACTCAATAGATTTTTTCTCTAAAATCAAGGACTTTAAACTCAAATCTTCTGTCATCTTGGTGAGCTTTGACGTGGTAGAACTCTTTACCAACATTCCGACACAAGAAGTTCTCCATATTTTAAAGAACAAGATTTCAAATAAAATGTTCTCTCTACTATCTCACTGTGTAAACTCTGCCTATTTTGAATGCGAAGGTAAACTATATAAACAGGTCAAAGGATTAGCTATGGGAAGCCCCCTCTCTCCTATATTAGCCAACACTTTTTTCCAGGATTTTGAACAAAAGGCAATCTCCTCTTTTATTTTAAAACCAAGAATTTGGCTTAGATATGTGGACGATATATTCCTCATATGGGAATATAGTATTGAGAATCTTCACAGGTTTCGCAACCATTTAAACAACTTCCATCAGGATATAAAATTGACCATGGAGATTGAAGAAAATAGTTCCCTCTGTTTCCTTGATGTCAAACTCACCCAGACGACTGAATCAATAAAAGTCTCTATATTTAGAAAGCAAACACACACGGACAGATATTTGCATGCGTCCTCACATCACCATCCAGCGCAAAAGTTGGGTATTATATCAACTCTTGCGAATCGTGCAAGATCTGTACTGTCAGATGAAGAAGAACTAAAAAAAGAACTACAACATCTTAAATGGACCTTTAAAAGCAATGGCTACTCTTTAAAAAAAGTATCAACAAACAGTTGATACCGTCAACGTAGCAATATAGAGACACAGAACGACTCCAAAGGTTATATCTCCTTGCCATATATCAGCACACTATCCAAAAAACTGAGTAGAATCTTAAAGAAATTCAACATACAAACGTGCTTCTCGACTCTTCCAAAAATAAGATCAAGTTTCAGCAACTATAAACAATCTCAGAACCTTGTACAATTTCCAGGTGTACACAAAGTTACATGTGAGTGCGGAAAACCTTACTATGGCCATAGGGAGAAATCTATTCACCTACGTCTCGAGGAGCACCAGAGAGACAATGCTTATAAGAGAACCAGAGCAACGGCCCTGTCCTGTTTTCAATAAACACGAACAACGAAAGCCGCCAACATGAAGTAAATTGGACAACAACTTCAAACCTACACATTTGCCATGATGAGGTAGAACGCCGCATTGTAGAGTCAAAAGAAATCACCTTGGACCCTCTTCATATGAACAATAATCTCAGCTATAATTTGCCTGACTCTTTCAGCTTTACTATCAGATACTGGAGATCGCGTAGTTCCACACACACACAATAGAACTTTAACACGGACTATAGCACAAGTTCATAATAACTATAATTTACAGTAATATAATAGATATTATCATATCTATTATATTATATATATAATATAATATAATATATAATATAATATATATAATATATATATATATATATATATATATATATATATATATATATGTAGAAAGTATTTTTACCTTGGGTAAAATTATGTTAAAGATACCAAGCAATTTTAAACTTGGTTTTACTCCATTTCCCAAGTAAGCAAAACAGACAAAAAGTCAAGTTTGCGCCTGCAATTGATGCAAGTCTAACTGATCCTACAGGTAGTGCAAGACCAGGGCAACTCGTGGTAAAGGTGGGGCAAGTTCCGATCACTAATCTTAATATTTACCCTTAATGCCAAAACACATCTCCAAGAAGGGGATGTATGATGTTTTGTATTAAAGGCAAGGGGCCACTACCCAGACCGGTTTCGACCTTTATTGAGGTCGAATGGAAGTTCATGCCTTTCATCACTGGCCTCTTTAGATTTAAAAAAAAAGTTGTGCTGAGAGTCAGCTTGATAGTGAGAGAGGAGGAGAAAAGATAGAGTGGATAGTAGTAGATAGTTAAAAGAGGCCTCAGTCGATCTACTTGGCCTGACTTAAATGTCAGCACCAAGCAGATCTCCGACATTATCTCCCTCCATCCGTTCTTTTCAGCTTTCCCCGGTCAGTCACCTCTTCAGGTGTCTGCCCGAGGAAAGTGGGGAAAAACAAATGAAAGAAGCACCACATGAAAAAGAGGAACTAGTAAATAACATTAAAAATTACATATAACAATTTGTGAGAAACTAGGTAAATTCTGAAATTTCAACCTGAATGACCAGTTTAATACTGAGAAGAGCGGGGGCAGAGCCTGGCCTGGGTGATGCAGCCCACAAGGAGCTGCACCGCCTCGGTGTAAGCCTTCGCAGCCCAGGTTCTCAGGATACCCCCTCCTGTGTGGAATAGACATAGACCTTTTTTACAACAAAAATTCTAATCTGAAAGAGGACAAAAAGAAGAAAAAAACAAACCAGATTTTTTTTTTTTTTTTCCGCTCTGGCAGATCGATACTAGGAGTCGACTGACTTGTTAGGCGAGGTTTAAATCCTCCTGCTGTCTATTGTTGTGGGTTTTAATGATGAGATCTGCTAATTTGTCTCCACGGACGTGGTTTAGCATGTAGAGGCCTCTGTGCAGTGCTAGTCCCACGTCGTCCTCTGCATCGATAAGACCAATGATCTTTTCAGGAGTGATTTCATCTAGATTATCGACAAACACGTCGTTCCATTCTGCACTGACGACTCTTGGCCCGTTTTGTCCTGTGAGTATCAGTTGAATGTCTCCGAATGTTTCTATTGCTTTTCGTAGTCTCGCCGCCTCCTCGGGGAAATCTTTTAAGAGATGCAATATAGGTGCATTGGCCTTTGCATGAGGGAACTTTGTGGGTTCTGAAGTTGACTTTATATTTCCAACTTGTGCTGGACTTCCTTGTTTCGATTTTTTAATATTTACTTCTTCAGGGCTGGCTGGCCTCTTTTGTGTGGTTTCTGCATTGTTGATTTCCATATCTACTGCCTCCGTGTCCTCGTCTATTGTGACTGCAGTGATAGTTCCGTTTTGTTGGTGCTGCTGGTTATTTTCGGTTGCTACGTCTGTAGTGCCGGTTTGATCGGTGGCCAGTTCCTCCTGCCCTTCATCTCTCCTGGTTGCAGGCTTCTCCACTGGTGTACTTGGCAGTGTTTCGGGGGTGGCGGCATGATTCTTTGTTGTTCCCTCATGCGCGGCCTTCAGGGTGAGGAAATCATTCGATTCTGCGCCAATAACATTTTGGGCTGTTGTTTCCGTGTTGGGCGTAATAGTGCCTCCCAATTTTTCGGCCAGATTTCTGTCCGGACAGGTGTCTATTTTATGGCTGTTAATGCCGCATTTTAGGCATGCTGATTGGCACTGTGCTAGTGTATGACCCGCTGTTAGGCAGTTCTTACACTTTAACTTCGGGCACTGGGCCCCGAGATGAGTCAGGGCTCCACATTTAAAACATTGCCTCTTTACTCCCGGGTAACTCACCATTACCCTGGCCGATCCGATCATTACAAAATTCGGAACTTCTGTTTTCATCATTAACGAGAACGTGACTTCCCCCGACATCCATTCAGGGTAGTCAGCGTCTTTGCCTACTTGGACATCTCGTACGGTTCCCCATTTTGAAAAGACTTGATTAATTATGTCGTTCCCTCCTTCTAGGTATTCCAGAGGGAATCGCTCTATTCTCATCTTTTTAGAGATGCTACCAACGACAAAAGGATGGCAAAGTTTCCCTTCACACTCAACCCCTTTGAGTAGTTTCTCCCTTGTTGTTGTATTTTTATAAACTACTTGATATCTGCCACCCCCATAGGGGGTAAAGCCAGAAATATTATCTGCCCCTACGCAGTCAATTAGCGCTTTCGCAAACGTCCTCTTGTGTACACTTGCGTCGATTTCGAACCCGAGGGTTCTTACTCTCGGTAGAGCCGAAGACATACTTCAAAAAAAAAAAGGGAAGAGTAGACCCTTGTACGATCCAAGTCCACAAAAGGACAGACCTGTAGAAAAGGCCAAACTTTCCCAGTTTGCAGATAAGAAAAACCTGTTAAACTTAGGTACAGGGGGAACACAAAGAACCAAAGAAGAAAAAAAAAAGACAAAGGGTTCTTACCAAGGCAGCAGGACTGTAATAAGAGCTCTCTCTCTCTCGGGGTCTGGAAACTGGAATCCAAGGCTGGGATACTTTCACTGCAGAGCTGGAACATGGAGCTTTCTCTCGGGGTCTCATCAGTGGGAGCCAGGCTAGAACACCAAGATTTAGTAATACAGAGCTTGTAAGTATTTTACCAAAACAAGTTACCATAAGGTGTTTTAACCTTATTAAATAAAAATCTCTGGAGGAGATATATATATATATATATATATATATACATATATAATATAATAGATATGATAATATCTATTATATTATAATTCAAGATATGATAATTCTCATTTCATTTTTCTTTTATTTTATATATATGTAGAAAAGTTTTTTACCTTGGGTATACTACACGTTAAAGATACAAGCGATACAAGCAATTTTATAAGCTTGGTTTTAATCCTTTTTCCCATTTCAGGTCTGAGTCAACTCGTGGTAAAGGTGGCGTAATCTCTGATCCCTTCCCTTAGAATCACCCATAATGCAAAGCACATCTCCTTGCAGACATGTATGCTGCTGTGTATTAAGGGAAGGACCACTACCCAGACCGATTTCGACCTTTACTGAATATTCATGTACAGGTAAAACTCAAAAAACTCAGCGTTGTTCCCCTCAGTAGCAGGCTCACCTGAGGGGTAACAGCAGCAGCCATGTCTCAGTTAACTTCATGGGCTACAGCAGGGTTTCAGAAACTGCGTTCCGCGGAACACTAGAGTTCCGCAGAAGGTGAATAGGTGTTCCGCCAGAAGTTCTCCTGGAAAAATGACAAATTCCAGGAGAAGCTCTCCTGAAATTTGTCATTTTAGTTTTCTAAGCATTTTTCATAAATAAATATTTTTTAGTGGAAATATTCTGAGTAGAATAATATTCGTGAATATGTCGAAAAGCTCAGACCCAAAACGCCGAATAACATCTCCGTATCGTTAATTTTAACACATCGAAACCTTTCAACATTTGGGAAAGGGAATTCCTCTGTTTATGACCAGTCATAAAAATTGTCTGCAAGCGGATTATAACAATGGGAGGTGTATCCTTTGTTCTCAAAACTGAAAAAAATGATATCTGTATAGCAAATGTCAGTGACCAAGCGGCATATTTTTAAACATGGAAAGATTCATGAATTATCGTTAATTTTCACACATCGAAAACTTTCAACAATCGGGAAAGAGAATACCGCTGTTTATGACCGATCATAAAAATTGTCTGCAAGCCGATTACAACATTGGGTGGCGTATCCTCTGTTCTCAAAACTGAAAGAAATAACATCTGTGTTGCAAATATTAGTGACCAATCAGCAATGAAGTATAAAGAATGTTTTTCCACTAAAATTGAAGATCAAGTTAATCTGCATCATGTTTTCAAATGAAGTAATACTAATTAC
The DNA here is from genome assembly GCF_054136105.1 of Typopeltis vanoorti. Classification (NCBI taxonomy): domain Eukaryota; kingdom Metazoa; phylum Arthropoda; class Arachnida; order Uropygi; family Thelyphonidae; genus Typopeltis; species Typopeltis vanoorti. The sequence goes on along the minus strand of NC_143552.1, from coordinate 148,203,589 downwards.
TTGATTTGAAAAAATTACCGTGATTTTTTTAAAGTAATAGATTTAAATTTTAATATGAATAAGGGACAAGGGCCTTTGTTTAATTTTGGTATTAAGAAATCTCTTATTAAAGGTGTTTGTGACCCTAGAGATAGTGAGTCATCCACCACCAGCCTACAAAGCGATCTCTAGGATGTACAAAAGGAGGCGAAAAACTACCAGCACACAGGAGAAAAGGTCTGCATTCACTCGTAAGTACTTATAATAATATTATAAATTTCAACCTTTATTGAGGTCTCATTGAGGTACTCCAGTGAGGTACACTGAAGTGTATATATTTTGGTATTTTGAAAAATTCAGCAAAAGCAGTGGATTAATTATTAATACAGACAAGACAAAATTAAAAAACTTTATGGAAAGTGGGATCTTGGAGGCATTCCTTTTGGGCTAACCCCTAAGAAAGAACCGCCTCATTATACTTGGAATTCCTTTCTCCGCTTACCCAATATTACCAGTCCAAGAACTTATATACAAGAACTTTGAAATGTTAGAAGACTGGAAAAGAGGACCACTCTTCTTTTCTTCTAAAGCCATAGTACTGAAAACCATAATCTTTCCTGCTGAGTTGTACATAATAATATTACAGACATCACAAAAGCTGAAGGAAAGCAATTATATAGTAAACCTCTGTTTTTTATTTTATTTTTTTTTTTTTTTTTTTTGTCCAGCGATATAAAGAAGTTGAAAAGGAATTTCTTCAACTATCAAAGAAGCACGGAGGATTTGGACTTCCAATCTTAAAATTCTGCTATTTAAGCAATACAGCTTCTAATATCCATAAAGTATTGCAGGCTGATCACACATGTGCAGACCATCTACGGTACTGCTGGGTTTTCATCTTCCCCTGTTTGGAGTTAATGATTATACAGGACCAAAAGCTGAATTGCTCCTGAATACTACAACAATTTGTGCTTAATTCTAAGAGTGCTAAAACACTCTGGAATTGATATTGTTTCCAGTAAAAAATGTAAAATTTGGCATAAAGAAATTTTTAATCTCTTAAAATCTTTAATCTAGCTCAGACGTGAATATATTTCGCTCGCAAAACTTTGTTTTGACCACTTGGGAAAATTATTAAAAACCAAGTATTATTTTTTTTGGTATCCTTATCGTATAATAAACTAAAGGTAAAAACTTTCTACAAATTTCTACCATCCAGAGATTTTAATTAATAAGTTCAAACACCTTCTCTCTACTTGTAAATAAAATGTTTATATTTCTACATTACTTCAACAGTAAAGCCATGAATCAATCGACCGTGAGATGCGGTAATTGATTCATTCAATCCAATACCCTTGGAGGGTAACGGATGGTAATGCTATAGCTAATGAAGTTCTAACTGAGGCTCGGCTGTTGCTGTTACCCCCCAGGGGCGCTGAGATTCCAGAGTTTTGAGTTCGCTCTCTTAAGGTTTTTGCCTTAAGGGAGCAATTTGAGTCTCCGGGGAAATTGTTCTCAGGCACGGACCGCCGAGGGGTTTTGTCGGTGAATGATTTTCTTCGGAATATAAGCGGTACTGCTCGGTGGTGGCGTGTGGGTGGAAGGCCATCACTGAGTGGAGCCAACGCTGAGATGGACGATCTTTCGCCCACGATTGAGTGGCCTAGGGATCGTCCGAATTTTTAGAGGCGGCTTTACCTTTAAATATGGTAATGGACGGCAATGCAGTTCTGAGGCTCGGCTGTTGCTTTTACCCTCCTGCCATGATCAGATCTTTAATAGCTCAATAACACCTTATCCCTACACTGTCCTTTACAGATAACGGGGAAGATGAAAAGCATTCTTGCTTTGCCACTTTAAGCCAGTCCTTAAAAGGACTAACCGTAAAGCCAGGAAAGATACCACAATACAAGAGCCCCACAGGACAAGAAAACTCTGAACAACTTGAACAACCAAGTCAGAAAACCACTTCAAAACCACAGGAATCAGGACTGGGAAAATAAACTGTCATCACTCAACCCAGAAGATCACACAATATGAAAATTTCTGAAGACCCTGGGCAACAAACGCAACCCACTACCCTCATGCAAACTGCACACACTGATATGGAAAAAGCAGTAGCAGACAGCCTAGAAAAACAATGCAGCCCATCATATGACAACATAAACATCACCCACATTTATAAAATCCACCAGCAGGTCAAGCGTACCTTAAGACTGACCACGGAGAAGCCAGACAGCATCACTCCCACTACTCCAATGGAAATAACCAACAACATAAAACATCTAAACAACAAAAAAGCTCCAGGTCCAGATGGAATTACAAACAGAATCAACAAACTGCTTCCTCGAAAGGCTATTGTGCACCTGGTTAACATAACCGATGCAATACTAAGGATACAACACTTCCCCACTGCATGGAAAGCTGCCAACATCGTACCAATTAAAAAGCCAGGAAACAATCCACAACTTCCGCAAAGCTACCGTCCCATCAGCCTGCTATCCAACCTAGGAAAGATTGCTGAAAAATATCATCCTCTCAAGACTACAAGAAAAATCAGATGAATTAGGAATAATGCCAAACGAACAATTTGGCTTCCGCCGTGTACACAGCACAACGCAACAAATACACCGACTAGTGGAACACATCACACAGGGATACAACTGGAACCTGCACATAGCTGCGGTCTTTCTGGATGTTGTCAAAGCCTTTGACAAGGTTTTGGCAACAAGGCCTACTCTGCAAACTCATACAGGCTAACATACCAACATATCTCATCCAGCTAATAAAATCATACCTCACTGACAGATCCATGCAGATAAAAATAAATGGCACCATCTCAACTAGGCGCAGAATTCTGGAAGGCATATGAGGTAGTCCACGGGTTTTGTGGGGATGTCGGCCACAATCTACGTAGCCGACATCCCCCACAAAATCTCAGCTATACTATTCTCGAGACGCAAAGGCTTTAGCCAAGATGACATTCAACTCCTCGGAAAAAAGATACCATGGCAGACAGACAAAAACCAGATACCTTGGAGTACAGCTAGACAAAAAACTAAATTTTAACAGCCACATCAAGCTCATAGGCACAAAGACATCCAGAGCCACAGCCCAACTGTATCCCCTGATCAACCGCAACAGCAAATTGGATACACGTAACAAGCTGCTACTATATCAGATGGTAATACGATCAGTAATCACATATGCATCCCCATCATGGAGTCACACATCCAAATCCAACATCTTGAAACTACAGAGGATACAAAACAAGTGACTTTGGATGATCCTGGACGCCCCATGGTTCGTCAGAAACCCGCAGATAGATCCACAGAGAAACCGGAACTCCACACATCCATTCACGACCATGCGGAAAAGTTCTTCAGCAAGGCACACTCTCATTCCAACCCACTAATTAGACAAGCTTCCAGTTATAGTAAACAGAACTATCACAAATATAAACGACCCAAGGCAATCCTGCTCTCAGCAGAACAAAGCTAATCCTATATCCTATAGCATTGGCGCACCCAGGGAGGGGGCTAAGGGGCCTTGGCATCCCCCAAAAGAAAAAGGGAAAAAAAACACCGAAAAAATTTCCAAAAATCTTTTCCTAATTAAAATTCTTTTTTTTTTTTAAATTTATGTTGGGTCGTGTCTTCTATTTCTATGTTCGTTATATGCTCCTTATGAATTAGCGGTCACATAAGGTGGGAATATAGCGCTCGAGAATCCTGGGCGCTGTGAACACAAGGCGAACGAAGTAGTGCTCGGGAGCTACTTCGTTTGCCCGAGTCGGGCCACAGGAAATCACGGGTATCATGTATTGGCGATCGCTGCAGATGCTCAGTCATAGCTCACATGTATAGTATACATTTGAGCTATGACTTAGTATACAATGCTTAGTATAGTATAGTATACATGACTTAGTATAGTATACAATGCGTAGTGTGTATTCTCAAATCGTATACTCAACTCGATCCCCCCCCCCCATGATTAAATCTTGAGTGCTCGGCCCCTCCAAGATCAAATCCTGAGTGCGCCACTGTCCTATAGTTTACAATGTGCGAGCATAAGGCTCATCCCCCCCCCCCCATCAAGCTTCACGACACAGACAAAGGGAAAAACAAAAGCATTTTATGCTTCACCTAGCAAGCCAGTAACGTTGTTGTTGTTGCAACCATATCATTTGTTTCCCCGTGTGGTGGCCGGGAAAAGAATAGCGCCAACGCAATCTATGTGAGTCGTAAGAGGCGACTAAAATAGACGCAGAGATTCGAGAGTTTGAGTTTCACTCTCTTAAGGTTTTTGCCTTGAGGGAGCAATTTGATGTTCTCTGGCACGGTTCGGTGAGGGGCTTTTCCCTGGGATATGAGCGGTTCAACTCGGTGGTGGGGGAGCACGTCACTGAGTGGAGCCATCGCTGAGTTAGACGGTCTTTCGGCTACTATTGAGTGGTCTAGGGATCGTCCTAATTTTTAGAGTTGGCTTTACTTAAATATCGCCAATGCAAATCCAAGCATGTCGTAAGAGGCGACTAATTGGACGCTGAGTTTCGAGAGTTCGCTCTCTTAGGTTTCTTCCGGAATTTTGATCCCGGTGAGGGGGTTTATTTCAGAGGAGTTGCCGTGGGAGAGCATTTTGAATCTCTGGGGAGGTGTTCTTCGCCGTGACCCGTGAGGGGCCTCGTCGGTGGACGCTTTTCCACGGAATATGTGCGGTTCTGCTCGGTAGTGGGGGGGGGGGGGCGTCACTGAGTGGAGCCAACGCTGAGTTGGACGATCTTTCGGCCGCTATTGAGTGGTCTAGGGATCGTTCTAATTTTTATACAGGACTTTACTTACGTATCAGCCCCAATGTAGCTCATGCATGTCGTACGAGACGACTAAAATGGGTTCCTAGGGAGGGTAATGCCGTAGCCAATGAAGTTCTATCGGAGGCTCGGCTATTGCTGTTATCCTCCTGCCACGATTAGAGCTTTATATTGCTCATTAACACCCTATCCTTCACTGTCCTCTTCAGATAACGGGGAATATGAAAAGCATCCTTGCTTCTCCCATCTTTTTAAGGACCGTATAACTTGTTTCTTTTTTTCAATAGATAGCACACTTCTCCTTCATGGTTATTTTCCAGTATTTTTTCTTTTAGGTTTACTTAGTTGGCCAAGTTATTTGGCCAAATAAAATAATAAATAATTATTTTATTTTCAGGGCTTTTTTTCGGACAGGTGTGAGGAGATGATGTCTGCGGACCGTTTAGCCACAACCTCTCGGTTACATAGCTAAACAGGTCGACTGAGGCCTCTTTATTATCTCCTACTATCGTGCTCTACCTTTCGTTCTCTTCCCCTCTCACTACTTGCTGACTCTCAGCACTCTTTATACTCCAAAGTCCGATAATGAGATATATGAACTCCCCCTAAAAAAAAAAAATATATATATATATATATATATATACAGAAAGTTTTTTACCTTGAGTTATTATACGTTAAAGATGCCATGAATTTTTATACTTGGTTTTAATCCTTTTCCCATGTAAGCAAACCAAAGTTTTGCGCGTGAAATATATATTCACGTCTAAGCTACTTGTATATAGAGGCTAATGACTTCATATCACTTACCTTAGTATGTATCTCATAATGCATAGCCATCCCGCCCCCTTTCGAACATGTATAATGCAATCCATAATGGGAAAGACAACTACACAGACTGGTTTTGACCTTTATTGAGGTCTCATCAATAGGAGCCAGACCAGGGAGAGATAGCAGGGTTGAAGTAACTGAAGTCTGGCTATCACTGATGAGACCTCATTAAAGTTCGAAAATTTTGAGTTTGTGTACATCTATGTTTTGCTTTGATCTTCAAAACAGTTTTCTTCTTTCTGTGTATACACACAGAAATGCGGTTGGTGGTCATATGATGCAGGTAGGCATCTTCTATAAAACAGACATCATGTGTACAACTCCTTGCCATAAGCTAATCCGTGTTATAAAATTTTTAACAATTAAGAAAATCAGTGTAGAGAGCACAGCAGTGTACAAAAATACTGATAATCAAAAACAATAAATAGGGGATAAAGGATATATATATATATATACCTTGTATATATTTATCCTTGGTTTCAATCCTTTCCCAAAGAAGCAAAACTATATTTTGCGCATGAAATATATTCACGCTCAAAATTAGCTTCTATATACAAATAGATGACACGTGAATATATGAGTATTTCATGCGCAAAACATTGTTTTGCTTCCTTAGGAAAAGGATTAAAACCAAGTATAAATTTTCTTGGTTTCTTTAACATACACGTACACACGCATTAAAAGAACAATGTAGATGATTAATTAATATAATATTTTTCATTCGTTAAATATCTATTTTATACACTGATTTCAACAAATTTTCAATATTATAGAAATTTCTTTAGACGCTGATCTTATTTCTGGATTAAATATTTTAAGGGGCCACTTTTCGGCAGAATATATATATATATATTTTTTTTTCCCCTAATATTTAAGTACTGATTATTATATTTTTGGAAAAGTAGCATCCTGTAGATACTTAATTGTCCGCGGTAAGATATTAATAGGGTATGTTTGGTGTTCGCTTTAGTGTTTCTATATTTACTGTTGGTTGAAATGTGTATTAATTTATTTTGTAAGGAGATTGGTGGTGTCACTGTGGTGTGATATGCTTCTCGCTTAGTGTACTATACACGTAACAGTCCGTATCCAGGAACATTGTCAGAGTTAAGAATATTTTTTTAGAGATACAGCATAAATCTTACTCTGTTTCATATACTGTAACATGTGGTTACCAGCTTAAGCTTCTGTTCACTTTTAATCCTAAATGAGTTCCAGTATTCACGTTTTCTGTCTCCATGCAGTTGCATGGAGATTCTTCTTCTTCTTCATGTAGCTTCCTCAGTGAGAGGATGCAGCACCATGTCCTTCCAGTTCTCTCTGTTGGTGGCTTTCCTTTTTGTTTCTGCATAGCCATGTGATCCTGTCCATGATCTTATATCTTCAAGCCATGTCCTTCGTTTTTTTGCCTCTTGAACATTTTCCCATAATTTTTCCTTTTAAAACTGTTAGTATCCTCTGTCCTGCTGAACCTCTCGGTATATGTCCTGCCAATCTCATCTTTCTCTGGATCATTTCCTGTAATAAAGATCTCTGCGTTCTCATTCTCTGTAGGACATCTGTATTTGTCACATGTTCTGTCCATGGGATTTTCAGAGCTCTCCTATAGCACCACATTGCAAAGGCCTTACTCTCTTCTTGAATATCCAGGTCTCACTTCCATATGTGAAAATTGGCCACATTAATGTTCTTATCATTCTTTCCTTTGTCTCGATACTCACAGAACTTCTGAGCAGATCTTTATTTTTCCAGAATGCATCTTTAGCTATAGCTGTTCTTATTTTTATTTCTTTATCTTGCTTTCCATCTGCAGTAAAGTAGATGCCTAAATATTTGTATTCTGTTGTATGTTCAATTTTCATATTGTTTATGAACATTTCTGGCTCGTATCTGCTTTCGTTTGAGATTTTCACAAATATGGTCTTTTTTGCATTTATATCTAATGCAAATTCTTTACCTTCTTCAATTAGTAGCTGCAGTAATTTGATTAATTTGTTTCTGTTTTCTGCTATTAGAATGGCATCATCAGCATATCTAAGATTGTTTTATTTTATACCATTGATACTAATTCCTATTTTTTGTTTTTCAATGTTTTTCATCAGTGTCTTACTGTATATATATTAAATAGATTTGGTGAAAAGATACAACCTTGAGTTTAGGTTAAACGGTTTTAAGTAGTGATTGTATTCTGACCACAAGGGTGAACATTGCTATTACATTTATACTCCGTACGAATTTGACTAGTTTTACTGAAATGGAAAAAATACAGCGAAGACTAATAAAACATTTAACTCCGATAATTTAATTTATTTGATTAAATTAAATTTAATTTACATTCAGAACTGAATTTTTATTTGTAAAATTGTTGAAACTATAAAAGAACTGTTGTGTTCTTTTTATTTAAGTTACTTATGAGTCTAATCGATACATCAACTTCTCTCAATAATCCGCATTACTTGAAGGACCTTAAAGCTCACGACATACTGGATTGATCTTTCCTTAACATTAATTTTAGAATCACGATGTCTTATACCTAAATATGGATATGTTTCTGTTTGTAAATTGCGTGTGCTCTCCTAACCGGTTTTCCTGGTTACGGAATGAAAGCACCCGAATTTTTTTGGTGTAAAATTCTCCACCATCTTATGAGGCCAGGCAATTTTCTCTTTCATTAAAAAGACCTTATAATTCGAGCGGAGTTTTAGTCACACGTCCTAGAAGGTGTGAATCCATATTCTAGACAAAATCCTTTCCAAAAGGATTTCATCGAACCCGATTGAGCTACTGAAGCTTTCCAGTGTTAGAAATAATTCATTTAAATCTTCTTCGCTACATTTACTGTGTTGTTGTTATTATAAAATCCCTGAATAACTGATTTACATATCTTTCGTGTTTTTTTTTTAATCCCACCCATAAAAGATTTATATCTTTTATGGGTAGGATTGAAAAAACGACTAATGCACTCATCGAGC
>NC_143552.1:147920000-148025000 GCF_054136105.1 Typopeltis vanoorti | reverse complement strand
TCCAGAAGATATTATGAATCTGGTTAGAGAAAAAAATAAGGCAAGAAAAAAAGATATCACAACACCAGGGCGCCGCATGACAAACGGATCCTGAACAGGTTCAACTCTCCAGTGAGAGATGCCCTTGCAGCCCATAGAACTCAACTCTGGGAAGAAAAACTAACCTCCATCTCTACTGATAACCACTCCATATGGAATCTCATCTGAAAGATTAAAAACAGAAACAAACCTCTTCCCCCCCCTCCAAACAGATTCAGGTCTCATCCACACTGATGCTGATAAAGCTGAAGCAATAGCAAATCATCTTGGAAAACAATGTAAACCTGCATACGATCACCTCAATTTTAACCACATAAAAAGAAGATCCACCGTAATATCAGATATTCACTCAATTATGCTATCCCATATTCCACTCAAATTGCACCCACCTCACCTGCTGAAATATATGCTATTATTAAGAAGTTCAAGAACAAAAAGGCTCCTGGACACGATGGTATCTCTAACAAAGTAATAAAGCTTCTATCACGTAGAGCTATTGTCCATCTGACAAATATAATTTACTCCATCCTTCACTACAAACATTTCCCTTCCTACTGGAAACTGGCGGATATAATACCGATCCATAAGCCTGGCAAAGATCCCAGATTACCTCAAAATTACAGACCAATCAGCCTCATCTCTAATCTCGGCAAAATTGCCGAGAAGGTAATTCTTACCAGACTTCAAGATTCAGTACTCCGATTAAATATCCTGCCTGAGGAGCAGTTTGGCTTCAGACAGTCGCATAGCACCACGCAACAAATACACAGATTGGTGGAACACATCATCACAGGTTTTAACTGACGTCAATGCACTGGGGCTGTTTTCCTTGACATAGCCAGTGCATTTGACAAGGTTTGGCATTACGGTTTGCTATACAAACTGATATCATCTGGTGTACCGATCGGAATCATTCATCTTATAAAGGCATACCTCTACGATAGGCGTATGCAAGTCAGGATGTGTGGGGTAGTCTCGACCCAAAAACGCATCTTGGCTGGAGTTCCACAAGGATCCTTACTAGCACCAATCCTATTCTCCTTATACTTGTATGATATACCACACAACCCATTATCTTCAGTTAAAGCCCTGTACGCTGATGATACAGGGATATTAGCCAGATCTTTAAAGCCTCACCTAGCCATCAAGAAACTGCAAGAAAACCTACTGCTAACCGAACAATACTTTTCTAAATGGTGCCTCCAGGTGAATCCCCTTGAAGAGTGTAGTTGTCCTATTCTCCAAAGATCACTGCTTCCTAAAGAAGATATTCTCCTTTTCAACACTAAAATTCCGTGGAAAAATGAGATCAAATATCTTGGTGTAATGCTGGTGACTTTCAACTCCCATATCAAGACTCTCTGTGCAAACACATCAAAATCCATAGCACAGCTGTATCCGTTAATTAACAGAAATAGTAAGCTGAGCACCAGAATAAAACCTCATGTACAAAGTGATGATTCGTCCAATACTCACCTATGATTCACCGGCCTGGAGTCATACTTCAAATTCTAATATTCTCAAACAACAACGCATCCAGAATAAATGTCTCAGAGTGATCCTGGGCGCCCCATGGTTCATCCGAATTGTCCAGCTACATCGGGACACGGGGTCCCCTATATTTATACTTTCATGCAGACTATAGCAATCAAATTCTTCTCAAAAGCATCTGTGCACCCTAACAAACTAATCCAACTGGCTGCAGATTATGACGTAATGGATTATTTCAAACATAAAAGACTTAAAGCCATCCTAAACTTCAACACCGAGGACTAATCTCCTAGCCCACTCAGGGCGAGCAATTAGCTCATAAACTTTCTCCACTCACAGTTGCTCTTAAGATAGCGGGGAATATGAAAAGCTTCACCCCTTATGCCAGTAATGTTGATAGTTGATGTGGGCAAACGTGTTATGTGGATATTACGCCAAACAGAGATTTCTTATTGGTATAAAGTTTTCTTTAAAATCTGCCTGGTTTTCAACTCTAACAACAGGAACGGAAACCGATAAATAGAACATAGAAACCAGCGAACTGCACGTACGTGATGTAGATCGTAATGGTCTCATTACATTAAGGTTATAGTAAAACTAACTCTAATAACAGATATAGTGATGATGTTTTCACAGTTTGGCATGGGACCCCTACAGATCTCCAAGAGTTCTCCATTCAGTATAATCATCACTTTTCACCATCGTATCCAGTTCACCCTTCAGTTAGAAGAGAACAATTAGATTAGGTCTATTATTTCTTCAACCAGATGGTGCTTAATTTAAGTCATACTGAAGATGATACGAGGCCGAACATTTTATATCATATATATATATATATATATATATGAGCTAAATTCGTCAGATTTTGGCATGTAGTGTGGATGTCGATCTTAATTCTGGCGGACTACACTGATGTATATTTATTGTACATCGTACATGTTTAAGCAAATAGAAATGACTGAAACAGAAATTAAATATTCATATCACAAATTGTTTCAAGAAAAAATTGGAAGCAAGTTCAATAAATAATAAATGAAATAAAAAAAATATTTATATACAAAATAAAATTCATAATACGAAACAAAGTTAGGATTTGGTTTCGAAGTAAGTAACCAAATTATTCTTATATTAACACACATTTCATTCGAATCATAAAAAATGAAAGGTGAATTATATCAATGAAGCATTTTCTAACTACTTACATTAAAATCTGGAATTAGTTTTATAGAAATTTATTCGGAAAGGTATCAGCAACTGGAAATGTTTAGTGTGTATTGGCACAATTTATCTGAAAAAGGGAAATGAAAATAGCATTTATTTTAACCAGCAAATACAACAAAAGAAGTTTAATTTATAATTTATTCAAAAATTAAGTTTGAACTAATTTGCATTTATTATAGGGTTATTACGTTTCTCAATTTCTTGATTAACAAGAATGGATAATCACTGATTTAGCTGTGACGTTTTTCATGTCACTGTGTGTAAAAGCATTCATTTTGGAGGCGAATTGCACGCAGAACGTAGCCCATAAAATGAATAAAACTTAAACGTAGAATTTTAAGAATAGAACAGAAATTATAATGGTTTCGAAATCCAGCTTCTTCTAAGGAATAAAAACAGTTAAGCTATATATTTATTATATAATAATACTTTATTTTTATTAATTTTATTACATTTATAAAATCATGATATTTTCTTTGGATCAATCCAGTTTAATTAGAATGTTTTCGTACACCCTTACTTTATTATAATCTTTATTATATTTCTGTACTCGTTTCAAGTTAACAGAGAATATCAATCCAATACTCTTGGAGGGTAATGAATGGCAATGCTGTAGCTAATGAAGTTTAACTGAGGTTCGGCTGTTGCTGTTACCCCCTTGGGCGATGAGATTCGAGAGTTTTTGAGTTCGCTCTCTTAGGGTTTTTGCCTTAAGGGAGCAATTTGAGTCTCCGGGGAGATTTTTCTCCGGCACGGCCCGCTGAGGGGCTTTGTCGGTGAATTATTTTCCTCGGAATTTGAGCGGTTCTGCTCGGTGGTGGCGTGTGGGTGGAAGGCCAACGCTGAGATGGACGGTCTTTCGCCCACGAATGAGTGGCCTAGGGATCGTCCGAATTTTTAGAGACGGCTTTACCTTTAAATTAAATATGGCAATGCTGTAGCTAATGAAGTTCTAACTGAGGCTCGGCTATTGCTGTTACTCTCCTGCCATGATCAGAGCTTTAATAGCTCAATAACACCTTATCCCTACACTGTCCTCTACAGATAACGGGGAATATGAAAAGCATTCTTGCTTCGCCCCTTTAAGCCAGTCCTTATAAGGACGATAACAGAGTTGGTGAGATCTGAAAGTCCTTTTTAGGACTTTCAGGGTAACGAATAGCAATGCTGAACCGAGGAAGTAAACTGAGGTTCGGCTGTTGCTGTTATCCTGGGTGTGAGTTTTTGAGTTCGCTCCCTTAGGGTTTTTGCCTTAAGGGAGCACCTTGAGTCTCCGGAAAAGGTGTTCTCCGGCACGGCCCGCTGAGGGGTTCTTGTCGGTGAATTATTTTCCTCGGAATTTGAGCGGTTCTGCTCAGTAGTCGGGGTGCTAGGACGGGGCGGCCGACACTGAGTGGAACCAACGCTGAGCGGTTCTGCTTAAACGGGGAGCCCGTCGGGGTACTTGGACGGGGCGGCCGTCAATGAGTGGAACCAACGCTGAGACATGGACGGTCTTTCGCCCACTATGGAGTGGCCTAGAGATCGTCCGATTTTTTGAGATTTTACCCTTTACTTACAAATCAGGGTAATCAATGGTAATGCTGAACCAAGGAAGTTAACTGAGGTTCGGCTGTTGCTGTTATCCTGGGTGATGAGTTTTTGAGTTCGCTCTCTTAAGGTTTTTGCCTTAAGGGAGCACTTTGAGTCTCCGGGGAAGGTGTTCTGCGGCACGGCCCGCTGAGGGGCTGTGTCGGTGGATTATTTTCCTCGGAATTTGAGCGGTTCTGCTCAGTGGTCGGGGAGCCCGTCACTGAGTGGAACCAACGCTGAGATATGGACGGTCTTTCGCCCACTATGGAGTGGCCTAGATATCGTCCGATTTTTTGAGATTTTACCCTTTACTTACTAACCAGGGTAACGAATGGCAATGCTGAACCAATGAAGTTTAACTGAGGTTCGCCTGTTGCTGTTACCCTGATGAGTTCGCTCTCTTAGGGTGTTTGCCTTAAGGGAGCAATTTGATTCTCCGGGGAAAGTGTTCTCCGGCACGGCTCGCTGAGGGGTTCTTGTCGGTGAATTATTTTCTTCGGAATGAGCGGTTCTGCTCGGTGGTCGGTTTCACTGAGTGGAACCAACGCGGAGATTTGGACGGTCTTTCGCCCACGAATGAGTGGCCTAGAGATCGTCTGATTTTTTGAGATTTTACCCCTTTACTTAAACAGAGGGTAACAAATTGCAATGCTGTAGCCAATGAAGTTTTAACTGAGGCTCAGCTATTGCCGTTACCCAGCCATGACTAGAGCTTTTAGCTCAATAATACCCCATCCACACAGATTTTCTTCATTCAGATGAAGGGATAAAGAGTCAAGGACTCAGTCCATCGCCAAGTTCTTTTAAGAACATCATCATAGCAAACAAGGTAATTATTGCCATTTTCATTCGGTTCCTTTCCTTTTTTTTTGTATTAGCATCAATATTATGATTGAATAAAAAATATCATGATTGAATTAAATATTATATTATATATAAATATAAAAGGAAGATTGAAATACTGTATTTAATTATAATTTTATAATTGTCTTTTCCATTAACGTTAATATAATAGAACACACACACACACACACATATATATATATAATATTCATCAAAACTTGATTTACTTCCTCAGTTTTACGAAAAGGTTGGTTATATTCCATTAACCCAAGGGCCTATGAGTTGTGGAAATACTTTCTGAAAATGAAAGCTGTGCCGAACAAAGCGGCCTTTTGCAGCTGCCCAATTTTTAATCCATCTAACTCGAGTGCTTCTAGATTTTTTTTCAATGTTTTGGGGATGGCACCTATTATTATGGAAACAACTTTCGTTTTTTTTTGCCAGATTCGTTCAACTTCGATTTGTAAATCGCGATATTTTGTAATTTTTTCATTTTCTTTGTCGTCAATCCAACTATCTCCGGGTACTGATGTTTCGATAAACGTAACACCCTTGTTTTCACTTTTTTCAACCACTGTGATATCGGGTGTATTACATTCCAAGCTTTTGTCAGTCTGGATTTTGAAATCCCAGAGTATTTTAGCTTTTTCAATCTCAACCACTTTCTGGTGAACTTTATGCTTCCAATGGTCTTTAGATACTTCAAACCCATACTTTTTACATAAATGCCAGTGGATTTATGTAAAAAGTATGTTATCTTATATTATCTTAGCTATGTTATCATGCCTTTTACGGTACTCAATTTGTGCGATTTTGCTGCATCCACTTATAAAGTGGTCTACCGTTTCTTCCTTTTCTTTGCACAATCTACATTTACCGTCTTCTTGAATTTTTGTATTTTTGCCTTCATAACGTTGGTTTTAATGGCCTGTTCTTGTGCTGCAAAAATTACCGATTCTGTTTCTTTCTTTAGTGCTCCATTTCTCAACCATTGCCAGGTCAAGTTGCTATCAGCGCTGTCCTCTATGCTGTGAAGGTATTTTCCATGCAATGCCTTATTTTTTTCTCCATGGGTTTAAATAAACTCTCTCTCTCTCTCTCTTTATATATATATATATATATATATATATATACAGTATATATATATATAACTATCATATGCACACGTAAAGCACAGTAATTAAATTTTAAATAAGTAAATATTTTGTCCTAAGTATCCAGTTATTTCAAACAATACTAGGAATCATTCCTAGTATTGTTTGAAATAATTCATAGTATTTATACTAATTATAATTCCTAATCATTCCTAGTATTGTTTGAAATAACTCTACTGATGACGTCCTAATATACTTAGGACGAAATATTTACTTATTAAATTTTAATTACTGGGGATTACGTGTGTACCTTTAGTATGAATACTCCACAGGTTTCACTATATAATAGAATATATATATATATATATATACATATTTATATACCCGAACACCCGCTAGGACTCGGACGCAGGGGCCACCATCACGCAGGGGACATCTTTTAAAACAGCTCTTTCAAAATTACTGTATACAAAGAAAAGCAATGATAGGTTGGTACCGTAAGAACCAGAGAAAAAAGATATTCCCAACGATTCCCTAATTAAAGACGTGTAGAAACCAGTCGACAAAAAAAAAAAAAAAAAAAAGGAGAAGAAGAAAATCGACGAGCTCGATTTCTGCGAAAATTGTTCGTCTGTTATGTAGTCGGTATCTTAGCCATACTTGCATGCTGTTCTTCGATGGAGAGAGAGGTTAAGTAATCCTCTTCAGTACTTATTGAAGCTATGTACAAATCTCAAATTGGGATAGCGTGTACCAAAGGTATCTTTAAATTTTCGTGTTGTGTATAAGGAAGTCGGTTCGGTTGGTCATTGATTACTTTAATAAAAAGAAATGAAATTCAAGGAACATTAAATCATGGATGACACGTGATGGATCAAATATTCACTGCGCTGAATCTCACGTAGTCCTCTCAACCCATCACATTAATTAAAACGCTTATTTCTCTCAACAATTCGGGTGTTGTTGTTTTGTTACTTACCAAACCATGTCGACAAAGGACGGACTGAAATCTCTTACAGCCTATTGTGTTGTCTTTTACTGTCAGGAACAGAGAAATATTACAACTGAAAAGAATATCACTAGCAAACGAAATGACCCGACACTGGAAACAATGGCACTCGATGTGGGTGAGTGGTTAAGGTCGTGCTGCATGGCTGCTCGTTTCTCACCTATTTAATAAAAATAGAATAAAATGATTTTTGTATGGACTTCGCAGAATACGAAAACATTTTATCACAACACTTTCATCTTAGTTAAATGTAAATAACACTGAAAGCATGAACCTACTCAATAAAGTTTACTTGAGGTTTTAAAGCGCAGCATAAGACATAATGACACTAAGGGAGGGAGAAGTAAGAAAGATGAAAAGAGAATAAAAAGGAGAAGCCTGAAAAAAAATGGGGAAAAAGCATAACAAATGTTTCTGATAATTATTGATATGTTGTATCCGTTTCTTAATGGGTGATATTTCAGCGTCATGAGTTTAAAATGAGAATACTAAAGCGGAATAAAATAAGTTGTGATAAAGAAGAATTAAATATTTCTTTTAGAGATTCGAAAGAAATATAAATATGCTAACTGTTAGTTAATCATCAGCATTTCTTAATTTTCCACCCTATCGCTATTTATAGGTTAAAATATTCAATTAAGATTATTAATTTTTTTCAGCATTAATAATTGTTATTAATTTTTAGAAGCTTTACATTCCTCTGTAGAGATCTTATTTCGGAATACTGTTAGAAGTGTAGATACTTAAGTAGCAAATATTTTGAAATTTTATTAACAAATTCTATAGAAGGTTGATTATGCGATATTAACAACAAAATTAGCTCGAATTTAGGAAAACAAAAAACCAACAAATAATTTATGAAATTTGTTATAAACAATTGGTTATAAACAACTTTCTGTATTTGTCTAGTGATGAACCTTGGATTGTTTACCAAACGGTGCAATGTATGTCCTCCTACGAAAGTCAATGTTACGGGAAAGGCGCGATTTTTTTAGTTCAAATAACAATTTCGAACACATAATTTAAAAGGCAGTGGAACACATTAGGTTCAGCCATTCTCTGATATTTATTTATTTAACAGTGCTATTTAACTTAAAAAATGTGTATTAATTAAAATGCGATGTTTATTTTAAATGGATTAATAAACGCTACAATCAGAAACCTTAATAACTAAACCATATTAGTACGTTGTTCAGATATCGAGTCTTTTTTTTTTTTTTTACTTTTTTTTTCATATTTTAAGAAATAAGTTTGCTTTAAAAAGATTTTGAAAACAACAAAAATGAAGCTATGTATTGTATTATGCTATGCTGTTGTAGCAGAAAATATAATACTGTATATACCGATAAAGTGAAATTATTTAGGTTTAAGACAACTTTTCAAGATTAAACGATAACGAGTAAAGACGGTAATTCATGCTCTATTTATGTGTCAGTTTGCACTTAAACGTTTACTAATTTCATATTTAGATGAAACTATTAAACATCTGTAGGGCATTACAGACTTCGGGATTTATGATCATTCATACTGTTTTCATAATATACCTGCATGCCAGCTTTGGAATTAAGCCTCTTACAACAATCAAGCAACACCAAAACTAAATCCTACTAATTTTACTTTAAAATTTACCTCTCTCTTTCAACAAGAGCTTTATCCCCATGTGGTTGCCGGGATAAGAATAGCACCAAGTCGTACGTGGCGACTAAAATTGGTACCCAGGGAGGGTAATAGATGGCAACGTGTAGCCAATGAAGTTCTAACTGAGGCTCGGCTAATGCTGCTACTCTCCTGCCATGATCAGAGCTTTAATAGCTCAATAACATCTTATCCCTACACTGTCCTCTACAGATAACGGGGAATATGAAAATCATTCTTGCTTTTCCCCTTTAAGACAGTCCTTATAAGGACAACAAGAGCTTTGAAACTTCTCAGTATTCGTTAATATTGAGAAAGTCTAGTTTCGTAATACTTCATCCGTTTCAGATAGACTTTTGCCCGAGACTAGTTTATTTGATTGCAGTTAAAAAGAAATCACTGACTGAAACAATCTAACTTCTCATTAGCCAAAATAAGATGAAATCATTTTGGCGACTCCTTGATGTGTCGATTTCATCAATAAGAAATACAACAATTTTCTAAAATAAATATTTTTCTGAGAAAACATACTTTAATATATTTTTTTAAATCTTAAAATTTCAAATATGTATTATTAAAATTCAAATATGTATAAATATGCATTACTCATATATAGACTTAAGTGGTTAATATTCTTTAACAGTCTCTGCTTCAAACACATAGCATCTAATACTTTCTTCACTTTCAGGGAATGGAGGTATATTTACGTCCTTTGTCTGAAACTTTTCCTAATCGGTTTACAAGGACTATAATTTGCTTTTCAAAAAGAATACTGACATGTTCCTTATCACTTCCAAACGCATGCCAGCCTTTTGTATATAGAAATGTATAAAATTATATATAAAGTAAATAAATTTTATCAAATGAGTTATACAAAAATTTTGAAAAGTTTATTTGAGTACGAATATTAAGCATCAGAATGATACTAAAAATGCAGAAATTTTAATTTCATTCTATAAAACAGGAATTAAAATATGCGACAGTCGTATTTAAAAATATTCTGGAGGCACACCTTACCCTTTATAACGTGTACATTAATACTTGTGGCATCTGCGTTTGATGGACAGCACGTGTAATTTCCCGAATCAGCAATTTGAGCATTTGTGATCAAAAGCCGACTAATGGCTGTGTCTCGATTGGCCTTTTGGACGGCGATGATTTTTCCTCTGGAAGAGTCGTAATTGATCATTCGCTCGTTGTGGTACCAGAAGACGAAGGCAGGAGGTTGAGAACTTTCGCTAATCATGCACGTCAGATTAATTGAACTTCCAGTCTTCACATACAAGTCCGGAGCATCTTTTATGTAAGCTTTAGGAACTGAAAAAATAAAAATAGAAATTAAATAAAGTAAGTAATGGTAAATAACTGACTGCTTAATTATTTAAATTTTAACTGAAAATTTTTTATTTGATTTTTGATGTCAACTCAACAAGTGGATACCGATAACGTATTAAACTACGATAACGTATTCACACACACACACACACACACACACACACACACACACACACACACACACACACACACACACACACACACACACACACACACACACACACACACACACACACACACACACACACACACACACACACACACACACACACACACACACACACACACACACACACACACACACACACAGCACAAGGTATGGATCTTTTTCTAGATAAATATCTATCTGAATTGAAATCGAATGTTTACGAAAATCGTGTAAACTTCTTACAACACTTGTAATAAGCGATCATCATTCATTGAAATAGAATGAATTCCCTATTTCCCGAATATTGCAACCTATAATCTCAGCAACAATAAGTTATTTATTATCATTCTCCCCCTCCCGAAAAAAACACCTCTATACGTTCAACGACCTTTTCGTTTTGGAAATTGCCATAACAATTGTTAAGCTGAGTGAGATGAGCAAGCTTTTGTACGAAGAATTTCTTAAGGACATTATCAAAAGGGAAGTCTACGAACATTCATCTTTCACTGTTTCTAATTCTTTAGTATTGAAGTAGCATTTTTTTTCTTAAAAGAATGGCATTGAATTTCCGAGTTATGAAAGATTCTCGCTGCTGTTGTTGTCATGACATGAGTGAAATATATCTCCAAGCTTCCGTCATCCAAGCAAATGCTTACGACACTTGCAATGATTTATAGTTGCTCCGTGAGCAATTATTCAAAAGGAAAACTTCAACCAATAATGACATAAGCGACTGTGAGTTTCCTAATAAAGACAATTAAGCCTATGTCACCAATAAAATTCAGAAAGGATACAATTAAAATTGAATTAAACAATTTCTTGATTGATTTCCTAAACATTTATTTTCTCTAAGGGTAATTTAAGGAATTTTATATTAAACCACAAATTTAAAAAATTCCGAATCGAGTAGCAGAGATTATTATGCTTTCCTCCTTCTCCATAGTTTTAAAATCATTTTGTGCTTTTTTAAATTCACAACCGATACTCATATTAATTACAATTTTAATTAGGCATTTGATTGAGGTAGCCTTACACCATCAGGCTTGATTTCATTATCCATTCTGTCGGTTGCTACAGAGCTGCGAAAACGGCGCTTCTCCGTATAAATTGCTTACTTGAAAAGAGTCTCTTATCTCCACCAAACCGAAATTGTGAATTTATCTTGATATCGTTGATATTCTCGGAAGCAAGAAGTTTCTCTTCTTCAAATAGATGTTTAAGGTTCTCCTAATAGAACAACTAAAGCGATAAGGTGAACGTCATAAGACGTTTGTCAACTGCATGAGATCTCAATGCGATTTATATAGTTTCAGAAAAACACAAATAAAATGAAGTGTATAGAGACTCAAAACAGTTTCGAAAACAGACCAAATCGAGCAGAGAGCTTAGACGAATACAATAACCTGCATCGGAGTTTTCCTTGATTTGCACTACTTAAAATAACACTACTTGAGCAGAGGGTTGTGCTGTCTTAAGGGTTCTGCAGGTCTCTGATGAAAACCAACAGTTCTAAACAGCTGTCTGGCCCTTGCATCTTAATGTACTAATAGAAAACGGACATAGTGGCTCCAGGTAGAGCTCGTGTCTTTATTACAAGTTAAGGCATTCTTTCCAAAAACTGTATTCTAATAAGATCTCTGGTCTATTTTCGAAACCTTTTTTGAGTTTCCATACATTCGTCTATGAAATAAGGATGGATTTATAATTATATCTCCTATTTCTATTAATTTATAATCGCCGAAATGAAGCCAATTAGGCTCTTCTCCAATAATTAAAAACCCTAAGTTTATAGGAATACAATGCTTCTTTCCTATCGGGAGCAGTTAAAATATCCCTAACTCAGTCGGTTACGGTTATACCATTTGGTGGGAAAAACGAGGTTAGAATCCCGTCCAGGGTGGGAAGAGCCCTGATAAGGACTCTTGCATTCAATGTTAGTTAGCCGACTTGTACGGTGATGACAGGGCTTATCTTTCCGAAAAATCGGAGGTTGTCATTCCTCAAACAAGGAAAATTAGCCAGAAAATTAATTCAATGGCCACTATTCTCTCAAGATGCTTCAGCAACAACCCGATTTTTTTGTTTGGGACTGGCTAATTCATTTTCAATTGAAAATTAATTTCTCTTGACATTAATTAACATACACATCCATAATTGTTACATTCACTCAAAGAGCTAGATATTCGCTGATGCCAAAATAACTCACTTAAAATAGTGACGTAAGTCCCTTGTTTTTTCCAAAGACCAGGAGTTTTCCTTGGTTTGCACTACTTAAAATAACACTACTTGAGCAGAGGGTTGTGCTGTCTTAAGGGTTCTGCAGGTCTCTGATGAAAACCAACAGTTCTAAACAGCTGTCTGGCCCTTGCATCTTAATGTACTAATAGAAAACGGACATAGTGGCTCCAGGTAGAGCTCGTGTCTTTAGTACAAGTTAAGGCATTCTTTCCAAAAACTGTATTCTAATAAGATCTCTGGTCTATTTTCGAAACCTTTTTTGAGTTTCCATACATTCGTCTATGAAATAAGGATGGATTTATAATTATATCTCCTATTTCTATTAATTTATAATCGCCGAAATGAAGCCAATTAGGCTCTTCTCCAATAATTAAAAACCCTAAGTTTATAGGAATACAATGCTTCTTTCCTATCGGGAGCAGTTAAAATATCCCTAACTCAGTCGGTTACGGTTATACCATTTGGGTGGGAAAAACGAGGTTAGAATCCCGTCCAGGGTGGGAAGAGCCCTGATAAGGACTCTTGCATTCAATGTTAGTTAGCCGACTTGTACGGTGATGACAGGGCTTATCTTTCCGAAAAATCGGAGGTTGTCATTCCTCAAACAAGGAAAATTAGCCAGAAAATTAATTCAATGGCCACTATTCTCTCAAGATGCTTCAGCAACAACCCGATTTTTTTGTTTGGGACTGGCTAATTCATTTTCAATTGAAAATTAATTTCTCTTGACATTAATTAACATACACATCCATAATTGTTACATTCACTCAAAGAGCTAGATATTCGCTGATGCCAAAATAACTCACTTAAAATAGTGACGTAAGTCCCTTGTTTTTTCCAAAGACCAACGTTTGAATACTGTAAAGGACAGGAGGCACTTTGCTTCGACACTTCCATTCGAAAACAAGCTATCACCATAAACGTGGTCCATCTACTCTTCGCATGATGCGTAGCCATCCACCTAAGTGATGGTTTAGTAGGAACGGAAACTCCTCACCGGCATATACTTACCCTTCCAACACACACACACACACACACACACACACACACACACACACACACACACACACACACACACACACACACACACACACACACACACACACACACACACACACACACACACACACACACACACACACGCACACAAATTCCTTTAAGTATGGTCGCAGCAGCTTTCCACAATAGCCTTCGGGGAGTAAATAAAGCATCTTTTCGCTGTGTTACATCATATGTGACCAGAGCGAGAGGCGCGTCATTTATCTCGTACGAGGTATTTGCGCCCTTCGCTCACGATATCATCCACTTTCTATGCTCCCATGCTGTTTCGCGTGAGGGAGGCGGCTCCGCCTGTTTTAAGCCATTCGATGTATCCCTGAACTACTTTCAACCATGAACAACGAATAACATGTACCTTACCGTATCGCAAACTGCGCCCGACGACGTTCATTCTTTTTAAACGTATGATATTATGCGTACCTTTGTACGAAGCATGTTGCTTTAATTTAACACATTAAACACAACAGCAATAAAGTAATTTTCTAGTGTTACTAGAATCACTGATTATTAGAATTGTGCCATATTAAAGAAGGCAAACAAATAAATTAACAGTTTTCCATGTGACTCTGATAATGCTAATATAACACTGGAGAAATATTTTATTTCCGTCATGTCTAATTCGCTAAATTAATCCAGTATGTTTTACAAACACATAATTAAAAAAACAACTAGCCATATTGGGATGTTTCACTACGGGATGGTCATATTATTTCTGAGTTAAGTCAGTGTATATTATTCATTAATTTCTTCGTTCAATGGTACAGAAAGACGCACGTTTTATACATTTGCTAAAAATAGTGATGGAGTTCACTTTGGTTTTTCTTTTTAACAAATAAGTCCAGCACCATAAATGTCGTTTTAGAATAATCCACTAAAGCATAGATGCAACAGCCAGAGATGAAAATTTCAATGTTAGAAATGGAATGGATGATTGGATTAAATGCATTAGAACAGTTCATATATTGAAGAGGAGCATTGAAGAGGAAAAGGTTGGTACTAGAATAGTGTTTTTAAAACTTAAGTCGATGGCATTGTTTTAACTGATCCCTGATAGTTTTAATGGAAACTTAAAGAAAGTAATAAAAGTTTTATATAATATTTTAATTACATCTTACATTGATGTCTGTGTGCGTGTTTGTGTGTGTGTGTGTGTGTGTGGGTGCGCGTGTTTCTAGAAATAAGCAAATACAAATAATCGTGTTAATTTCGTTTTGAAATAAAAAATTAATTAAAATTTAATTTTAATTTAATTTTTTCTTCAAATATTTCTTTAAAACTCAATTGATTTAAAGCATTTACAAAAAAAAGTGCTAGCATTTTGAGACATGCTATATTAGATTAATGCGATCCCTTACATAAGAGATAGTAGGAAGTGATCACATTGTCGTTAGAAAAATAAATTGCCAAGATATGAGGCAACCGGAAATGATCTTAAACTGATTAAAATAATTTAAGTTTAAAAAGAAACAGTCTTTTTCGGATTTATTGTAGTTCTGTATTGTACTAATGGTAACAGATTTCAGCATAGCATATCCCAAGATGAGAAGTCAGATTCTCCACTGGAAGATAAATTTTGTTATCCTCTTGCGATATCAACGAAACTGTTCTGATTATGAATCACAAACAAAGAAGCTCTTTTCCTTTATTGGCGGTGCAGAAAATTGCTTTATTGAAGGAAATGTGCATAAGACATCCATTTTGAAAATAAATGGGACCTCAGTATTTCACTGCTGCATTTTGTTATTTAATCTGACATAATGTCGCTAATATCACTTGACTTATAAGTAAATTATCCACAAAGTCGAAGTTTATATACTAAAATACTTTGCGCGTAGAAATATTTTAGTGAGATTTATTACCAGTCACCTACCTACAACAGTTAGCATTACGAACATGCTAATGAGGGGATGTGTGTTCACTTGACACTCATAAAGACCTGCGTCTGATAACTGCGCCAGTTTGATTTGAAGCATCCAATCGTCTGTCCTTTCCAAGTGTGAAGCTTGAAACCTTTCATCTGCTGTGTAAGTTGTGATACCAACTGTCAGAACATGAAAGTCCCTCCTCCTTATCCAGGATACCTAAACATTTAATAGTTAAACAGAGAAATAAGAAACAATGGAATTTTTAAAAGTTCCCTATATTTTATTAAGTTAAAAAATAAAGAAAATATAGCCGTGACTTTCCAAAGAAATCAGTTGATGTGTAGTTTTTTGTTATTTATGTATATTTTATTACTGACTATTTTTAAAAAATAAATAAGAGGATCTTAATATTAAATTATGATCTCTTATTCTGTGCCTAATAATAAACAAGATTATTTTTATTCCATAGTAAAATCGTTGGAAAGGTCCGAACAGCTATTATAAGGAATTGAAGAACTCTCCCTCTTGAACTCAAGTTTTTCATCCCGCAAAACAGGAGCAATTAGCAGACAATACATCGACCATTATATTTTAAATTGCTCCAGTCGTAATTCCAACCGGACAATGTTAGTGAAGATGACGAATCTATTGGGGAATTTTTCTCTCATCTCTTTTCATAGAGGATTTTTCGCCTGAGAAATAAATCAGCTTTCGCGCGCCTGAGTTAAGACAGCTATAATCTCCTCTGTAATCTCCATACTCTTTCTAAACAGTCCATTCCAATTACTGGAAGTTTAATTGGTACTGATTCGGCGCCATTTCCACAAAGCCTTGTTTAATTTCAAAACGACAATGATTTCTTGAACAGAGAAACATTCATTTCCCTCTTTGTTTGTTTTTTTAAAGAGTTTTAACCAATTCACAATGTTTTCAGCTATTCCACTTCAGACACGATAATTTAGTTTCACAGGCGACAAAACTCAGCATTCTCCAACAAGCGCCTAAACCCGAAAAAAATATTGATTCATAATTTGCCATATAAAATAAATAAATAAATAAATCCCGCTAACGCTTTTACGCGAGGCCTGTCGATATATTACGTGGATTATCTCTCAAGAATATTATTGCTTTTTCAAGTGAAGATGAGTAGTGTGAAGAGTTCATATGAAGATTTTCTTTTCCTCTCCCCTCTATTACCCAGGAAATTCGGATGTTTCATTTTCAGAAACAGGATGCGTTCACAGTTCATACAAAATAAGTTAACAGAACTTTATAATGAGTCTTAATTTTCTTCGACTGATTTTAATTAGCAAATCAGATACCACGAAAAATCAACGGCCATGTTATACCAATACAGAAAGTACCAAGCCATAAATCACATAAACCCACACTTTCCTAATAATGCAACGTCATCATCACTCGCTTTTAAGATGTGAACATAAAAGCTGTACATTAACGATATGACTTCCTTCCAGTTCTCTCAAAAAATATTCAAGTATTCTCGTGTGCAATGCAATATTAAAAAGTCACTTTTTTTATGAAAATTATTAACGGCTGCAGCGCAAGCATCTTATTTACGTGATCAAATTTCTTATTACATATCCGAAGTTTAGGATGAAGCACACTTAGAATGTTTTAATATAAGACCCGGTTGTTTTTGCACTCCATTCTCCACTCTAACAGTTCATAACTTACGCTGTTATTTGTGTGCAAGAGAAAACACGGGAACATATGAGGAGTAAATTATGAGAGTAATAAAAAATAAAGTTTTAATATAAAAGCTCATAAATTAGAACAGAAAGTGGCAACATCTGTTCTCATAAGATAAATACTTTTCTGAACTGAAGCTAGTTTTAATATAATAAAAATTTAAGTTTTTCTTAAAGAGAAGCAATTTTCATTGTCTTAAATGTATCAAAACAGTGATTGTATGCAATGTAGGGAGATCAAGTATGAATAGTATAATGTGAATATAAATAATATCGTTATTAATTAGAATTAATTTTTGAAATTGAATGATTTAAACATCTATTATAATATTAATTATATAATAATAAATGATATAAGGTACTATAAATAGCACAATAAATTTTTAAGGAATGCAATATAAAAATACATAAATTCTGTATTTGTGTAATTCTGTAAATGTGACTTTCTAAGATACTTGTATTACATTACATTACAAGTATTAAAATTAACCCTCAACAGAAAATTAAATTTTGAAATCGATCCAAAATTGGTTAAAAGGCTTCGAAATACTTTCTTCTCATCCCGCTAAACATTAGTGAATTAAGAATCTGGATAGGCTTTTTTATTATTTTTACCATCTTTCTATTCTAAGAAAATACGTCTGTCATTTAATATAAATGTTAAACTTCAGTGACCTTATTTATGCTTATTCCCATGCACTGTAAATGCCATTGGAACTAAACCTGGAGTTTTCAAGAATAAATCCATTGATTACTAGAACCGATGACAGATGGCGCCTTATTACCGCAATCTGAAGATGAAAGATGTAAAATAAGGCAAGAGCGAAAAAGAGGAGTACGAAATTAAGCACAAGCTCATGAAGAAAATAGAATAGGTACATGTAAGAAATGAGGGAGGATAAGCAAGACTAAAGGAATACAATCTTGCTTCCATTTGTATGCTGACGGAGTAATCGCCAAATGGCAATATTCATCTAGCTAAAGGTTTGCCATAGGGAACAAATGAAGTTGAGATAATTTAAAACAAATTTTATTCACTGCCCATGTTAATCTAGTTCTTATTAAATTTTCCAGTGTTTTAACCCAGTTAATGAATCCAGATAGAGAGAGAGATGAAAGATATCCAAATCTTTCAATTCTTCTCAATTATTCTGAAAGAAGAATTATTCTTAAAGATTTGGATATCTTCAAAGTTCGACAAGCGCTTAAATACCGTATTTATGTATTGAAATATAGAATAAAGATATAATTTTTATTCTATAGTAAAGAAAATAACGCCATGAAGGCCTTACCATTTTATCTCCTAAATTACGCACAACACAGTGAAGGTACACCGTCTGTCCCAACTGAGTGGTGATGTTTTTTGGCACATTAGGGTCGAATGATGGTTTCCGAAAAAAAGGGAATTGATATCTTCTAGAAGGCAAAGGTGATCTTTTCTGACTATCACTGGCAGAAAATTCATTTTTCAATAAGTTTTCTTGGACTACAGTGGCGGCACCTGTTAATGAAATGAACTAAAGTTTTAATAATTATTTCAAGGTTCAGTATAATCACTGTCAAAAAATCATTTTATAAGTATTAAATAAACTGACATTTGCGTAGATGTTCAAATATATTTTAAATTATGTTCAATACTGTATATTTAAAATTAAAGAAATTAGAACTTTAGGTTTTTAAAACGTTATTTCATTTGCGTCATCCTCCGATATACAGTGTTTATATTAAAAGCCGAAACGAGCAGAGTGCTAAATTTTGAATTAAAATCCAAATTGTTAGTCTTGTTTCTTGTGGAACTTGCAATAACTCAGTTAAAATTATTCTCCAAGAATAAAATTGAGATGGTTATAATGATTTGACCAGTTTAAAGAATGTGCGATATTCAAAGTAACGTTGTAAAGGTCTCATTTTAGTTTTTAGAACACTGCAAAGGACATTTTATGATCTGACCAGCAAGATTAACATATTAATATCCAGTCAACTGAATAGAGCGATCAATTTTAATATTCAAGATATTTTGGTAAGTTTGTCGAGTCTTTTATATTTAGCTGTAATTGAACAATTCTTGATATTTCAAATATTTTTATTAAATTCCTTTACAAATACTGTACTACATGACAGAACTACATGAAAAAGTTGTATCACTGCTAATTTCGTTTCGACAATTATTCCTCCAAATTAATCTGTCATCAGTTAAAACTCCAATATTATCAAGATCTTAAGTTTCTGTCTTTAACCCACTTTTTACTGTATCGATGCATCTGGATCTTGGCATTACATACCTCTTTTAGTAATTTTTGCTCTCCCATTCTATTTAAGTGAGATTATACGACCTGAGATTAGCTCTGATAATCTCAGGTAGTATAGGTATGCTAGCAATTGTTAGCATTCAGGAATGCTAATAATTGCAAGTTCTTTCTTAATATCCACATTTTAAATATGATGCTGCCATTGATGCCATCTGATCAATCCCCTAATCTTTCTCAGAATTCTCACATCTGTGATTCTAGTCTTTGATGAAGTGTTTTTTTTCCTAACCCAGCTCTCTGATCCACAAGTTAAACCTGATTTAAACTCTGTTTTGCATAAATTTAATTTATGCAAAACAGAGTATTTTGACTAACTTAGTATTTTGACTAATTTATCTCTTATTTAATACAAATTTATTCATTTGACTTTCTGTCATATACTAGCTTAATTAATTCTGCTGTCTATTTCCAAATTTCATTTGTCACCTTCACCTAAATAGTCAAAATGTTTTACTTGTCCAGTAGGTTATCCATCACAAGATGCAGTTGAGATTTTGTTTCTGCCTATTTTCATTGGCTATTTATTTGTTGCTGATTTTCAGACTAAATATATTACAACAGTTATTCAATTCAGTCAGAGCTAACTTTATGGATTATCTAATATCCCGCTTAACAATTTCAGTTGGCAATCAGATATTTTCGAAATCTTGTAGCAGTTTATATATAAAGGGGATTTTTGTAGTTTGCTTTGATCTTGTCAATGAATGGAAATCGTCGAAGAATTTTGCATTCGGATAAGTCTGGTGAGAATGTAGAATACGTCAAACATGTAGCAGCATATTTTATCAAATACAATGAGATAAATGGTTATTGGTTTTTCTGCAAAGACGTCATGCAAGTGAAATAAATCTCTTTAGAAATTCTGGTCTAAAATTTTTCACATGAAGCCTTAGGATTTCGGTCACTGAAATTCCCCTGACGAAATTCCCCGAATATTTTCTAATCTTTTTTGTCTCGATCCGAGGAAAGCAAACGAGATTCAAGACCCTTCAGAGATTTATAGATCTGAAAGAGAAAGGTGTCTAATTTATTATAATTTTAATATCAGTAAAACGAGTAACGTATCATATAGATTATAGACGATAATTAAAATTTTATTACGAATTAATGAGAACTATTCAGTGATCGGAATAAATACAATGTTACTTGTCATTTTATACATCGATTTATGTTTCTTTAAATATGACACAATCAATGATATTATTATATGACTAATATGGCTTCAAGTGAAGTGTATCGAAATAGTTACACAAAACTGACAATTTTGTTACACTCAGCCGCATGAGTCAGTTCTCCCTCAGCATTATTTCTCTCATGACGGTGCGTTAGTGAAAAAAAAAATTCTACGGGACTTTCATGCCGAAAATGTATGATGAAGTTGTTAGTTTTCATTTTTAAATTTGGATCACATTTCATAACTTTTTGATGAGATAAAAATTATTTTATAATTTTCTTAATTTTATATATTGAATATGCAAAAGGGGGGCGATATTGTGGATCCTTGATATTTTATAGTGAAATATAGAAATGAGCTTTAAAATGTTTAGAAATTTACCAGAGAACATAACATATTATATAACCTTCGGCATGAGAGATGCCTTGGTTCGCACTGCTTAAAAGACACAAACTCTACTCTTAAGTACGTATATTTCTTTTTTAATGCTTATATTAGGGTTCACTGATTTTACAGCTGTTTTGAACTCTTAGTTCTTATCAAAGATCATGCAGACAGGTAGAGAGAGGGCAAAACCCTTCTGAATACTGTAGCAATCCTGTCAGAAAGTTAAATTCATCATAAGTATATTCCCGATAGGTAACAGACAATCGAGCAGAAAGACCTCAATTTAACTTTCTGACATTATTTTTATTTATTTTATTCGGATGCCAAGTTTATTTCTCTCGTAAATTTCGAAACATTTTAAAGGTTTTTTTTTCTATATTTGAGGATAAAATATGAAAATCTGCATAAATCCTCCTGTTTTTGCACCATCATGATCATCATCATCGTAACCACAATTCTAGAATAAGATGGTTATCCTAGAATTGATAACCTTCTAAGAATCTATGCCTATAAGTACGTTTTGTATGTGATCTCGTGGCAGATTCGTGGGATAAAACAATCTTTCTACCCCCGTATGAGACCAGATAACTCACCTTCAGTGAAAAATCTCTGATAAATATTCTTCACGTCATTAATGGGATTTGAACCTACATCTTCGTCGACTGAGCTACAGAGACTCTATATTTAATCTTACGTACGCCAAATTGATGCCTTTCGGTCTTATAATTATAACATTTTCAATTTAGCTTCAAAATGAAAATCAATCAGTCAATCTGAAGTTTGGAAGCACTGTGAGAAATGTAAAAATGGGGAAGCACCAGTGTAGTTATTCTCCAAAACAGATTTCGCATAAAAAATCGGACATTAGTGAGATGATAACGCATTTAAAACGCATGCATTAATAATATTTTAAAACATGGAATGTGGAAAATACGCACCCTTCAAGTAGCTCTCAAAATGAATTAGGGCCGAGCCGATCCGTCAATTTCAAACTTTTGTAAAACAAGAAATCTCGATATGAACAATTACCAATAGTTATTTTATGCGGAAATCAATTTCAAAATAAATAATAAATTACGAAAGAGTCAGTAAGATATCTTAAAGTTAATTTTGGACATCCACGAACATCAGGAAAAGATATTTCAGTATTTATTGTTTATTCAGATGATGCAAAAAATTATAACTTACGATTAGTTTGCACATAACTGGAAAAACGTTCATCAATTGATGTTCAGAATACTGTGGACTTACGAATGCAAGAATTTTGAATACTTTTGGAAAGCATACTGTAACTATAACGACAGATGGATGCAGAAATTTGGATGTCAAATTTTACTATGCTTTAATCATACAATTCTTGACGTATTTCAACAATTGCATTATTTAAAGATATATTAAACATGTAAATATATTTTAAAAAATAGTTTCAGTGCCAGAATTAGAAGAAAATGCCCCCAGTACCGGAACAGAAAAATAGCCGAAACTCCGCAGATTGTATTCTTGATTTCTTTCTAGATGGGGTACTCTTATGTTAACATCATAGTCTTTTCAAGTTTCTTTAAAGCTTTCTAAGATTCTTGAAACATTCATGTTTTTAACCTTCGAGTGCTTCCCAATTAGACATAAAAGTGACTGATAATAGCCGCTAATTGTTAAAAGATGGAAGACAAAAAGTAGTGTCTGCGGCAAACATTTTTATATTTAATTTTGCCTTCTGAGCTTTTTGTAATGGATATTATAATTAAATACTAAAAATAATATAACTTTTTTTTCTTTTAATAGGAACAATTAAATTCGATTAAACCTGTTTCTATAGGCGATTTTTTTTTTCAGCTCAGACATAAAGTGATATTTATTAAGAGCCGTTCTTATTACGTAAAATGACTCGCTTATGCCCATTTATACCCCAAACGCTGTCGTTTTATTTTCAAAACATATCTGAAAGTGGTAATAACTGGTTTTTATGGAAACTGAAAGGATACTATAAAAGAAACCAAATTGCATCTCACCGGCTGAAACACCCAAGTGATTCAAGCAAACTTTATTTAAAATGGAGGAAGCACTACACGGAAATCCAAATCTACTCAAAGAACACACAGAAAATGGAATTTAAAATTTATACTTTGAATAAAGTTCACACATAAGGCAATAAAATAACTCGACATAAAATGTATGGGAGATCTTACTTTAGCACATTAGATGGTCCGGATGTTGTGGTTATGTTATATTTAGAAATGTGTGAATAGAATAAGCAGAATATAGTACAAAGGGAGAGAGAGAGAGGAAGAAAGTGTACAGTATATATATTATGTATAAATTTTGAGCTGGTGACTACGGAAGACACTTCTTCCAACAGGATTATACAGTCCCAGCGGTGAAGAATGCCACTGGAAGGGGATGCTAGTATGGGAAAGCCTTTCACTGTATTGTTTTTGGGTCCGATTTTTGTCGACAATATAATCGGAGTAATTTTGTAATCTCCAAGATACGACAATGCACATCTATGCAGTTGGCATGTTTTAAAAAGTAATTATTTCTATTTTAGATCAGTCAGAACGTTTTGAACACTTTGTTGGAACAATATTGTACGGATGAACTAGTCAGTTCGGAATCCTGATCTTCATCTAACTGATTATTTGAGTGATCAGCGGAAAGCAGTCTAAAACACTGTTCATAGAAGCGATCTTCACTAGCTGAAGATGATATCTTCAAATTTTATCAAATATTTGAGGAATTTGAGTAAAATATAAATAAACACATCATTCATCTGAAAAGAATTAGTTTGTTATTTTTTTTTTAATTGATCAGTAAATTTTTATATTTACTCTTCATGTGTTATTTTATTTTATTCATTTATTGTTTCATTTTACCGCACATATAAATTTTATAGATTATCCACAAGTAGGTTAGGTTCGTATCAGGAGTATTATTTAAGCATCTCTGGTTTTTCTCCAATATATTAATCTATCCCCAAAACTTTTACTAGCTTTCCCCCAAACTATTGAAACTCATATTACATTCACTTATCTTTATCTTTAAAATAAGACAAACGAAATTGTAATACAAAAGAAACAATGTTTGAATTAAATAACTATACAAATATAATTATTTACATGAAAAAAAAAACTAAGAGATTACACTTTTCTCACACATTTATCCGCTTTAAATTTAAATGCAGGAAAAAAATCCAACAACAACAAACAAAAGAAAGGAAACAAATTTCTTTAGTAATTCAGGATTTAGTTTAATCCTGTTTAATTTAAGATTAAACAAATATTGCATATTAATACAATCAGTTCCAATTAAGCAGTCTTTTCACACTCTGGTTACTAGGTTAACACCCATTTCAAGATAAGGTACACATCCTACTTCTGCAACTTAAACACAGATTATCTCAGGAATAATTACCTCACTCCAGAAAGCTTAACATGAAGACAAAATACATTAGAGTAAAACGTCTTGTCTACAGTTCGATAAACACAATCTTCATTTTACATATATCCATTTCCTATTCTTAACTGAATTTTTCTTCTTGACTTCAGTATTCTGTAACACTATCACAACGAACACTGTTTAGAATAAACACAACTTTCCACTTGAGATAAAATGTTCCGTCTTTATTCCTTTCTAGAAATAAAACGCAGGGTTATAATAAGTAAGCAGTAGACAGACATCTTGTGTTGGAGCTTACTTTATCTAAACACGAGCACCTGCCATGAGCAAATATTCTACCTTTTATTAGCACTTTTGATCAAAGCTTCATCGAATTGAATGCAGTTTCGATATTTATCACCCTAAAAGAAACCAACTAATGCAAAAGGTTGTATTCTCCTCACTTTAGCTCACTTCCAAAACTTTTAAAGTTTCCCAAGATCAAAAATAATAATCCATAATAATGGATATTTTTACCTTCGTACATTATATCAATTGCAGCTAATATGTCTGAATAGGGGACGAAAATTTCCAGAGTTAATGCTGACAAGTTTGTGGTAATTTTCAATCTAAATATGACATTTTTCATTCCATCTACATAACATATTGGGGCGTCTATCAATTAAATGTGTTTTGTGTTCATAAATTTGAATCGATACTTATCAATTTAAATTATGTCACAAAAACCTGGAAATCACCCAGACTTCCGAATTTTTGGAAATCCACGAACATAAAAGAGAAGTGAAAATATCAAAAATCGGACAGGTTTAGATCAGGAAAAGATATTTCAGTATTTATTGTTTATTCAGATGATGCAAAAAATTATAACTTACGATTAGTTTGAATATAACTGGAAAAACGTTGATCAATTGATGTTCAGAATACTGCGGACTTACGAATGCAAGAATATTGAATACTTTTGGAAAACATACTGTAACTATAATGACAGATGGATGCAGAAATTTGGACGTCAAATTTTACTATGCTTTAATCATACAATTCTTGACGTATTTTTTATAAATGCTTCAGCAGTTACATTATTTAAAGATATATTAAACATGTAAATATATGTTAAAAAATAGTTTTCCTAGACCATACTAGAACACGACTCCATGGTTATCGATGATTTTTGAAGGTATGTAGACGAGAATACGTGATACCACGAAAGGCTGTGAACCTATAGTACATTAGTCGCGTGGGTGACCTAAGAATTTTTTTTAAATATTTTTCCTGATAAGACTAACTAACCAGCCAGAATACGTACGTTTCTCTATCGTTCTGGTATTTAATAGAGTACACTTAATGCAGAATAAGTACTTATACTTTTCGGTGACAGGAGAAAAAATAAAGCCAATAATTAACTTCACCTTTTATTTTGAAATCAGTAAAGAAGAAGATTTATATTTTGAAATGGAAATCTTGAATAAGTTAGTGAAATATAAAAGTGTATCAGTTATTCTAATATACTAAATCAGTTTTAGTTGTGAGGTATTTCTATCCGAAAGCACATAAACAGCAAAGAAATATTTTAACTGAAATTCTTTACGCGAAAAACTACTTCCTTTTATGTTTCAGTTTTATTAACACCTAAAAGAAATGACCGATGCTATTTTTACATACCGCTAGTTGATGGAAACGTGACCATAATATTTCTTTACTTACCTTAGCTCATCCATCAAAGGTTAGGAGAGTTCTCCGACTCTATCATACTAGAACACTAACGGCACTAAAATTATATGACCTCTATTACTTATTCGACTGCTTTACTATGCTTAAGATCTCTCTTACAATTATTAATAAATTAATACACGTAGTAACTACCCTGTAGGATGATGTAATTTAATATTTTAATTCTTACAACCTAGTGTTAATTTTTCAATAAGAATTTTACAACCCAGTGTTAATGTGTTTGGAACCTTAAGAAGGCATGAATTAATTCAACAATACATGAACGAATCCACTAATGAATTCTCGTCCCTCCGAGATTAGTCCCCTGATTACGGATTTTAGGTAAATTAATGTAACCAGCCTGCCATTCCTCTGTTTCATTCCACTAAGGGTAAGTATATCATGTCTGTAGATAGGGGAAGGTTTGACTGTTTTTGGATGAAAAACCCTGCCACTCCATATGAGACTGTATAACTCATCTTCATCTGAAGAGCTCTAATAAAGAATTTTTTTTCTCCCATCCCTGATCTTATCCTATCATACCCTTCTTCACCCCAAGAAATTCTATTCCTCCCTTCCAAAGTATAATCTGCCCACCTTTAATAGTAAAAAACAAACCGGGTTTTTCGAAAAGTTTACATAGCTCTTGCGTCACCAATAATTCTCCCACATCTCTCTACTCCCACTTTTCCAACCCCCCCCCTTCCTTTCAGTCATACTTCAACAGCGGATAAATGTATATCGCCGGGATGCCGTTGAATAAGAAGACAGCCAGCTACATCCTATAACGGTGTGCCCAAATTATTCTTCCTATGTATTCTTCATATAGCTGTGTAAATAAAATATCAATAATGCCCTTAAAAAAATTCTTCGGCAATATCTTTCACAAGTTCTAGCGATGAGCAATTTTAAATTAAATACAAGTGAGTATTCTTGTAATAATGAGAGAGAGAGACGCTACCTTTCGACGTCGTTCTTTGAATATCGTTATATCAAGAACCAAAATCTTTCTTTGAACAATTCCGAACTGCATTGTTAAGTAGACGGTGAAGTCAATGCGCCTTAAGTTCCAAATTGATAATTTTTATTGCTATAATTCTGTTTATAAAACTTTTAGGCAGATGCACGTAAACGTCACTTACGCAGCGTATATTCAAAATACTTGGTCATGTGCGTCACCACCGTATTCTAGGCGACTATTTACGAATGCTGATGGTCAGTAATTATCAACAGTGTTGATGACAACGGGAAAACAAAGGATCTATTGGAGTTCGATAAATGGTTTATTATGGATGCCCGTCTGGCTGGAGCCAAGATTTTGAAAACAGCAGAGCTGACTGGTTTCTCAAAAGGTTACATACCTCCCATGTTTAATCAGTGGAAAAATAACCTGCATTGCTTATCTAAGAGTCGTAACTATGGTCCTAAGACAACTTGTTAGGGCCTGAATGTGTGTGCCAGGAAATGTCAAATGTGAAAATCATTTTAATCCGAGAATTAAGACGCTTCTTAGTATCCTGATGGGCGTAATAGTAACCCAAACTGAAGCGAATTTTTGCGAGAAACTATATTTTAGTTTTTGCTATAATTTAAGCGTTATTTCATTTGGACAATTAATGATATCATTTTGTCTTGGATATGACAATAAACAAATTGCAGAAATTTGAAAATATATGCAAGAAATATGGTATGAAAATTAACGCAAAGAAAACAAAAGTGATGAGAGTCTCCAGGAAACCAGGAAGTATCAAAGTGATGATGAATGGAGAAAGTATAGAGCAAGTGAGACAATACAAATACCTTGGTAGTATAATCCAAGAAAATGGAAAATGTGACATGGAAATAAAAGAAAGAATTAACAAAGGAAAATATGCCTTTTATAGCAAGAAAAATTTGTTTATTAATAAAATGAATAAAATCTAACGAAAAGGCTTATTAAATGCTATATTTGGAGTATGACCTTATATGGGTCAGAAACATGGACAATTGGATGGAGAAGAATGGAGAAAATAAAGTGGACTGAAAAAAATCACCAATGAAGAAGTATTACAAAGAGTTGAAGAAGAAAGGAATTTATAAAGACCATAATAAGAAGAAAGCATAACTGGATAGGACATGTATTTAGAGGAGACAGCCTCCTGAAAAGAATGATAGAAGTGAAAATTGACGGAAAGCGACCAAGAGGAAGAAGAAGAGGATATCAGGAAATGAAGGAGGAAGCAAGAGACAGAGGAAATTGGAGGAAGAGAATCTGCTGAGTTATACCATTGGACCTGTCAAGAGACAGAACACTAATGATGATGATGATGATGATGATGCCAATAAGACCAAATTGGTTCTATTTATTTGTTTGGTTATTGCAGAAATGAATAGTATCCCTATAAAGCAATTCTATAAGCTGCATGCCACTACTCGTAAAGTGATGGGATGTGCACATTTTAAGGATACTAAATAAAACAAAAATACGATAAAAATGTTTACAAATGATATGCATAATTACGCACTCCATATTGGAAATTAATGATATTTGATATTTAGGTATTCATAAAATTTGTCCCTGTTATTAAAAAGTGAAAGTTATCAATTTTCCTTCTAATTGGATCATTCGTTTTGGACAAATTAGGTAAAGAAAAATTGTATGTGTAGATTACATAAGTCAAAAATGGTTGAAGAATAATCAAAACGTGCTTTAACTTAACACACCGGAGAGAAAAGTATCAGCACTCGATAAAGAATTCTTCCTGTCTTATATAAGACATATAAAAGACGCATTGATTCGAGATATTGAATACCATAGATGAAGCCTCAGCTTTGTCATCACACGTGCTCTCTCTCTTCAGCGGATTTACAAGACGCTTCGTAAATGACACGTCAAGTTTCATGGGATAAATCGGAAGTATTACACCATTGCTGTGATAAAACGGTTTAATCTGTAACAGTGTTATCCAGTTAGTTCAACGATCAGGGAAAAAAGGTTGTTGGTGTTATATTTTACTATAATTTTTTATTATTTCGGATTTTTTTTTTTTGATGGTATAATTTTCAATGGTCAACTGGATGGCCTCGTATTATTTAATCAAACCCACTTTATCAAAAACTCCAACTATTGACACTGTAATATTTTGTTTTGTCAGGAAAATTAAATGCAAATGAATTCAACAGTAAGGAACAATAATTCGTTAAGTATTCTTAACGAATTTCTTAAGTATTCTCAACTTTTCTTCTTAACAGAAGAAACGTTTCTTAGTTTTATATATAGTATACATAGTTAGGTTAGAAGAGATCTTGTGACTCGTTTTCATTCGAAGAGAGATGACCGCATTCTTTTAGACCAATTTTTTTTTTTTTTTTTTGTAAATTCGTAGCAAGTGGCGATGTTCCTAATCCTAACTATTATTTATCCTGTGCACTCAGAACTGCCTTCTACACTCGATTGTGAAAATACAGATGATTAAAAAACATAATAAATTGACCAGAAGTTCGACTTACTTCGAATACACTGAAATACGATCTATTCTTCTAGTCGGAGAATTAAAGTTAAAATTCTATTATTTTTTTCGGTATTTCGGGAAACAGAATTAGTAAAGCTGATATGGTAGGAAGTTAGTCGAATACATTTATATGGAATAAGAAAGAAATTATTCAAAATACTAAATTAGCTGTATACAAGACAGTGTTCAAACCAATTTTAACTTATGGATCCGAGCGCTGGGCTAAAAATAAAACACTTGATCAAAGACTGGCGGTCTCTAATATGAGAGTTGTGAGAAAGGATATTAGGAAAGAACTTAACATTGTTAGCATCCGGGAATGTGTTAGCAGAGCTGATCTCAGGTTGTATGGTCACTTAAACAGAATAGGAGAGGAAAGATTAGCAAAACAAGTTTCCTGTGCCAGATTGGCAGGAAAAAGACCCAAAGGAAGACCAAGATATAGGTGAATTGATACGGTAAAAAGTGCCTTAGAAGATACTGATAGAAATATAAGATCTAATAACGTTGGAATCTTGACAGATAACAGATTAATTTAGAGGAAAATTGTTGATTGGAAGTTAGTAATGGTGTAACTTTTCATACAATACTGTCATATCTTGTACACCCCTTGAGGGTACATGGCAGAATTTGATGACTTTTGGAACTCTTTATCTTAACTGGAAAACATTTTCAGTAATTACAGATAATTTCACACGGTGTTTTTAGACCACACACACACACACACACACACACACACACACACACACACACACACACACACACACACACACACACACACACACACACACACACACATACATACATATATTGAAGGTCTCTGGGATGGTTATTATATATATATATATATATATTAGGTTGCAAAAATGCCGTTAGTCTACCTACCGCCATCATCACAAATGACAGTCGATTGAGTCTGCTTTTCGTTCAATGTTATTAAACAGAAAGATGTGTTTTTGGCACATTCTTCTTACAAAATAACAAACAATAGTGAAACTGTACGTTTTGGGTTCGGTCACATTTTCAAAGTGACTTATATGGTTCACATCGGAATTCTCTGCTGAGCAGGCTAACTATTGCGCATTATTAATTCCACATCAACACATCCTTTGCATTATGATGTGATGCATTATCAGGTTGAATTCACAACTAAGTATTTTCCATAGAACCTCTTCAACTTTTCCAACAAGCAGAATCCCTACATTATAATATTGTGTACCATTGCTAATGACTGTACGTAATATATACTCAGCTTTGCCTTAGGAACACCCACCTGACAACGAGTCGGTCCACCTCTCTATGCAACCACGACTCGCAGACTTCTAGGAACAGATTCCTCAGGTTGTCGAATATCTTCCATGTGTAACCCGACCCATAACGCTGCAGCAACTTCGGCAGTTCACGCTCATTCTATGGAGGAGGATCAGTTATTCTCACGCTCCTTTCTAGCGTATCCCACACATGTTCAATTGGGTTACAGTCAGTAACTGTAACCCAAGTCAGGAAGTTTGGGGACAAGGCAATGTGGAGAATTCTTTGTCGTATTCCTCCAGCCAATCAGTAGTTGTACGAGCTTGATGGCAAGGTGTGTTGTCCTGTTCAAAAAATGGCACTATGGTCGAGTTTGACCTCCTGTAGATATCGATGAAGATGGTCGGCTAACAGGTACCTGTAGCGTTCAGCATTCAGTGTTTGTGGAATGACAACGGACTTAGGGCGTGCCAGGAAAATGCTCTCCAAACCATAATACCACCTCCACTGACCTGTTGAACCCCCCCCAACTGTGCAACCAGGGATTAAGGCTTCATGCTGTTTACGCCAAATGCGAACCCAGCCATTAGCATGGTGTAGCTGGAAACGGGACTCATCACTCCAGACGATCTTCTATCTGTCGAGGATCCATTGCCCACGTTCTTGGGCCCATGCCAGGCATTGTTTGCGATGCCTGGCCTTCATCATAGATACACTTGTTGGTATCCGGCTGTGAATCCCACAAGAAGCAAGGTACGGCACATGGTGCATGTGGAAATGGGTCGAAATTCCCTGCTATTGTACTTATGGGTAAGCTGTGTGACTATCGCACGTCGTTCCTCAAATACCAGTCGTGACATCCGAAGCTCACCTCTAGGATCAACCACGCGTAGCTGACCAATGTGAGCCCTTCTGCTGTATACCTGTTCATAGCTAATCCAGTCCTGGTAAATAAACCCATTATACCGATGTGGCTGTCTCCGAATTAATGGCACCTCCCCACCGGTCCCCAGCTATCTGCCCTCGATCAAATTGGCTTACGTCGTCAGGCTTCCCCATT
Source organism: Typopeltis vanoorti (assembly GCF_054136105.1). Taxonomy (NCBI): domain Eukaryota; kingdom Metazoa; phylum Arthropoda; class Arachnida; order Uropygi; family Thelyphonidae; genus Typopeltis; species Typopeltis vanoorti. The sequence goes on along the minus strand of NC_143552.1, from coordinate 147,992,970 downwards.
ACTGGCAACTCTTTACTGACGTACCGAGGATAGGTGTGCTCATTTATAGTAGCCGCACGTGACGTTGATATCAGGTTGTACTTCGTTATCGTGAATTTGTAAATCGGGATGGGTGTTCCTAATGAAAGCTAATTCAATATACAGTACGATACATTAATAAATAGTTCTCTTCCAGCAGAAAGATTCCTCATCTAAACACCGCCATTTTATTTGAAGGAAGTGTATTGTGATTACTTACTCTCTTACGGTAGCTTTTTCAACAGCCTTCAAGCTAATCATGGAATTCTACACCGCAGAAGTAGAATCCCAGCATTGCTTAGATGCCTTGTACTCAAATGAGCAATTTTCCCATAAAAATACAGGCTGCAAATTCAACACCTAATAATGTGGTCACAATTTCTACAACCGTACACTCTTAACTGTTGGTTGAAGAGAATTTAGTGATGTCTAAGAAAAAGAAATCATAATCCTCTTCAACATTCTTCTATCATTTCCTGTAAGTTTATCTACGATTGCTACTAAACAAGTTTGATGAAGGACGATTATGTTAGTCATACGGATGAACTGACTGATGACAAGCACAACAGAGGACGATAACTTTCAACGGAAATTAGATTACTCTACGCCGAACCAAACTTCCAGCATTGGACGCAAGGAATTTGAGAATAGAATATGGGAAATTCTTTAATATTTAACACTATTATAGAAGATTTAGAGAATGTTGGTTTGAATTCCACTCTGGATATGGATATTGTGAATATATTTAGCTGACAGATGAATTTCATCCTCAGGTGTGAAACCGCGACCCAACCTCCTGAATGCAGATCTAAAGTGGACCGAAAAAGTTCCATGTTTGGTTTCTAAAGCAGAAGACCGAAATATCTGACATTTATGATACCAGTACTAAAATTGGGGTATGGGGTTGTTGCTTTTTGTTACCGGAATTCAGTTTTATATCAGCAAATTGTTGATATACATTCAAGCAGTGCAGTGGACAGCATGATGGTAATACTGTCCGACCACAGATACGAGAACCTCAGTTGACTTGATGCAAGAAGAATCAATTCATGTTGAAGGGGAGAAATAAATAAGGCAATGTACGAATTGGTCACCAACACGAGAAATCACGTGCTTTATACGTAAAAATTTCAAAGTGTTATACAAGCAAAATAGTTATCACTTTATAAACTACAATATTCATGAAAGAAAAGTTAATTTTCCGACGTGTAATAATAAACACCTCATCCCACAATACGGATTGATTACCCTATTATCGGAAATGGATTCTCCTTCTTCTGACATGCACAGACGTGTCTAAGGGTCTCGCATCTGTGGGCGTACATTACATGAAGCGATTATGTTGTTACTAACTTCCTACTGACAGTTTTATTTTTTGAAACTGATATGCTATTTCTCGAATTCCAATATTGGTAGATCTTATAATATAACGCTTCTAATAGCATTAATATCAATAAATATTTGTAATCTACTGGATCTTCTCTTTCTTTTTTTTCCCCTCATCGTGCATTAAATACAGGTTTGCTAACGTTTCCTCTGCCACTGTGTTTTGTCATTCATAAAGGAATGAGCAGAATTAAAATGTCAAGTTCATTTCTAATATCATTCTGCGTATAATTTTGCTACTTATAGCACGTGCTCACCCCCCCAATTTTTTTCGTACAACTATTTGTGGTCTCTGGCCTTTGATCAATGTTTTATTTGTAATTCAGCTTTTCGGTCAAAAAGATAAAATTAGTTTTAACACTGTCTTATATACTGCTGGTTTAGTGTTTACGATAATTTTCTCTCTTGTTCTATTATTAAATTGATTATTAATCGTTTATTAAATTGATTCCCCGTCAAATGCTCTTTGTTTATTTTACTGACCACTTTCACATTCATTTTGTCATCTTCACTAAACTTTTGCCTAAATAAGCTTGAAATATTCCACTTGTTCTATAGGTAGTACTCCACTGAGAATGCACTGAGTGTTTTCCACGTTCGTCTGCATTGCCATAGCTTTTGTGATTTTATTGCAGATTTTCATATCGATTTGTTAAAGAACTGCGACGACTTATTCTTTGTCTTCTTCCTTAGTTTGCTGAACCTCTAAGGTTCTGTGCTGCAAGTATCAACTTCTTTCATTCCTTTCTACCTTGACCTCTTTCACTCCAGGATTCCCACCGCAGGTAAGTCATTTTGGATGCTCGTATATTCAGTAACTTGGGAGGTGGTCCACCACCTCCCAAGTTACTGAATGCGATGCATTTCATCTACTACCTAAATTGAGATATCATATTTTTATTTAGGACTATAACAGCTATATAAAATAAAGAGTTGAGTTGAATATTTCCAAATTTTCTATCAAGTTTAATACCACTTTCCTTCAGAAGGTGACCCATACAGATGAATAACAGTGGAGATAATGTGAACTCTTATCACACTTGATTTTACATCAAACATCTTTCTTTATTTCCTTCATTTCTAACTGCTAACTTGAAAACTTAAATACAGAATATAGACAGAATACAGAATTCACTTTCAGATTCTTGTTATATTCCTATGATTTCGTGACTATTTTTTTGCGTTAAAGTTAAGTCTGATATTGACAATTCTTCTTAGCACTAAATATGCTTGCGTAAATCTTGCCTGAAGTACTCAACAGGAATATTCCTCAGTAATCTTCGCATTCAGTTTTATTTCTCTTTATGCTGATGGATACCATGAGCACTGTATTCCATCCAGCCTGAATATGACCACTTATATCATCGCTACAAGATCCTTTTCTTATAATTGTATGAGTTCGCATGGAGATATGAAGTAAATCATTTAAAAATACTTGACCAAATCTATCCATTAATTCACATCGAACGCATTTCGGATGGAGAAGCAAATTAAAGTGAGATGACAATATTCTACATAATTCCGACAGATAAACCTCAACAAAGTTTCTCAGTCTAAATGCTAAAAATCTTATATCCGTCTTCCCTCAAAGTATCTGCTTAATTAGGCATTTTATTCCTCTTTTTTTATCAGGAATTGTGGACCATTTTAAGAGTTTTCCCTTTCTAATATAATGACCTCTTATTAATGCCAACTTATACAGTATATGCATTAATTCTGAATGTTTCCTGTAGTTATCATCCTTTTTATTGAAAGGTAAAGCCAAAATATAATTTGTCTTAATGAAGTTGATTCTGGATAAGAGGATTACACAGTTGTTTATTTTTTTAAAGAGTGTTGTTTAAATTTTGAGGGAATTGACTTTGCGATTTATGCATAGCTTACATTTCTTCAAAAGAATTTGAATTTCAGTTTTGCAACAGCATAGAGTTTTTACGACATCATTATCAATAGAATGGAGTGTTCTGGCGAGTACATAATATTATTAACTGTTACATTCCAATATGCGAGAAATAAACTTCTGCTGTGAATTAAAAAAAAACTTTTGCACGGCAGCAGTGGGAATCTGGATGTAATTACTGGTTTCAGTAGTAGACTCTGTTGGAAGAGTTAAGATTTGGGTAATGTTAGATTTATCGATTCTGAATCCAAAATTGATCTCAAATGTTGGAAATGTTGTTCGGGGATTGTTTTACAATCCACGAACAACAATTTTTCCAATTCCAAGTCATCAAAATGAAAATCCATAATGAGTGTGATAGAGATGGGGAATCAAAGCGATTATATTTGCATCCTGTTGAGTGATACACAGTAAGCATCACATTTAGTGAAACCTTGTGCAAGATAAGAAAGAAAATTCCCTTTTATCAGTTTTCTTTCATAATGCTAAAGGTTCGCTGATTGAGTGTGCTCATAAACAAGCACGTGTCATAAAAACAGTTCATTATCTGAACTGAAATTTTGGTAGTTGAGTTCAAGTAGCGCGACTTTTTAGTAGTTTTTTATGTCTGGCCAGGAAAAACTAGTATATTTTCTGTTATTTAAATATAATTTCAGTGTTGCCAACGTTTAAAGTAGTTTACATTTCTTCAAAAGAATTTGAATTTCAGTTTTGCAACAGAATACAGTTTTTACGACGTCATTATCAATAGAATGGAATTTGCCTCGTGTTTTTTTTTTTTTTTTCGAAACACGAAGAAAGAAAGGAACTAAACATTTCCAATAAATATTATATAAATAAATATAAATAAGAATAAATGCCACTGTCGTAAATGGTTAACACAATCTACAGGTAGTCTCTCCAACTACGTCAAACTCGAATAATATAATTTGAGCAATTTTTGAAAGCAAGTTTAAATCTTTCTATCACGAGTGTGCATTTTCAGTGTAATATTTACTTCAAATATGCCTTTGGGTCCTATCAAAGTCATCCTCTCAGCATCAATATTTTTAAGTTGTATTTTCTATTTTAATGTAAAGTTCATTCTCTTTCAAGAATAAACGGCCTCCATCTAAGAGATGCGTATTGTTTGATTTTATTATTCTTTGTATAAAATGGTTCTCATGGGTAAACTCACCGTAACTAGAGAGAGAGAGAGAGAGAGAGTGAGAGAGAGAGAATGCTGTTGATTAAGACGTCATTAAGCAGAACCAAAATCGCCGCTTCTTGGGCATAATCTTTAACTACTAGAAATTTTTTTATCAAAGGAGCTATAACATTTTATGTGATTTTCAGAAAGACTGAAACATCTTGTTTTCCAGTTTGTTCGTTCTATATCCCGTTCACATGTTTTTCTTTTTATGTTAATAGATGCTATTTTCTTGCCTTTTTTGCCACGTGTGCATTTCGCATTATGTAATGAAATAGAAGCCTGCTGCAGATCGATGACAGTTATATTAAATAAAGAATTTGGTTTCTGGTCATCTAATAGACAATCAAAGATGAAGGGAAAGAAAACGCAAAATTATGTTAAATGATACCAGTAGATTTTTTTATTAAACTATATTTATTTGTTAAACTTTTTTTTTAAAATTCCAGTTCATTCTTCACTTTTACATGACACCCAAGATATCAAAGATATACAACATTATTTCCGAAGGTAGATTGAAGGTTCGATAATCAGGTACATTTGCTCTAGAGACAAAACCATTTATGCCTTTAAATTACCTGGCGTTGGTCTCACACCAAGATTTGAAAATCATCTATTTATAATAATCCCATACCGAGGTTATTCAACTTATAATATTTTGCAAGTGGATTGGAAGAACACTGAAGAGAAAGAAGCTTGTTAGCGTTAATTGGATTTGAATGCCTGCTAATTGTACCCTTTAGGAAATTGTTTTCTGAGAGTTTACAACTGAACTTCGAAGAGGCATCTAGTAGCCTTGGAAAGTGTTCCTACAGATGTTAGAGAAGAGAGAAAATTACTGATGCTAATTCTGAATTGTGATCTTGGAAATATTTGTAATAAATGCAAGCAGTAGAAAGTGAAGGCTGTATGAAACAGTGGATTAGAGAGAGAGAGAGAGAGAGAGAGAGAGAGAGAGAGAAAGAAAGAGAGAGAGAGAGAGAGAGAGAGAGAGAGAGAGAGAGAGAGATGGATCATAAAATCAATAATTAGAGTTTTCTGCACTGAGCATAAGATCACAAGAGAGCTCTTAGGGGCACCACTCCAAACGTAAGAAATTCATTGGTTGCTTGAACATCTTTTCATTTGTTGTAACATATTGGTGTTCAGAGGTAAAAGTGAGGCATGTAAAGAAATCTGTTATGCAGATACTACTGCTTGATTCTTTTGTATAAACTATGTAATATAGACTAAAAATAGCAGAAATTCGAGAACAGCAATTCATAAACACTAAATTCGGGCTTTTCAATTAACTTATATAGTAGAAGGTTTAGCGCTATCTCTTCTTAATGGTGTGTTTAGACAAAAATGTTATTGAATTTAAATTATTAGATTTTTTAAATTAATTGTAATGTTATCATATCGATAAATAGATAGACATTTGTATTTATTAAGCAAAAGGAATTTTATTTCTAAGATAAATAAATAATCGGCGTTCTCGACCCATGGCTAACTTATAGTAGTGAGTGACTTTGGGTGGATTAGGCTTGCTGAGATTAACCAATTTCGTTACCGGCATTATTTCTCAAAATAAAAATTTCGAAAAACAATATAATCTAAAAACCACAAATGTCAGCTTAACCTGAGTTGAAAAACAATATTCTTTTTATCATTTTTATTAATTTTTATTTTTAATTTATAAAGCTTTGATAAGACCACACCCGTTATTGTGCACAGATTTCATCTCCCGAGTTCCAAGAGGATAAAGAGGCTGTGGAAAGGGTGCAAATAAGAGTTACAAAGATTATACCTGGATTATGGATTTAGATTATGAGGACAGATTGTGAGTATGTGGACTGCAGACTCTGGGTAATTTGATCTTAACAGGAGAAAGAGGGGTGATATGATGGAGGTCTATAAACTTTTGAATGGGTGTTATAGGATATCGTCTGATGAAATTTTTCGTTATATGGAAGGTGGGGAGAGAACACGGGGGCATCCATGGAAGTTAAGTTTGTTCACAGTCAAGAAAGGGGTAAGAGCTAGGTTTTTCTCCCAGAGTGCAGTGAGTGAGCGGAATAATTTGCCTTTATGGGTACTGAGTACATTTAGTGGAATGAATTTAAAGGAAGGTATGATAGCTGGTTTAGGTCATTTTGAGTCTTCCTCGATGAGATCTTGACTCTCTGCAGGTCTCAGATAATAATAATAATAATAATAATAATAATAATAATAATAATAATAATAATAATTTAATTTTCTCTTCATCATCATTCAAAAAATGTTTTGATAAATTCACATACAACGCTGTTTTGTAGATAATGGAAGTTTATGCACTCGCCATAAACTGAGTTTATTTAAAACTGACCCGCATTCAGTGCCAATAAAAGTTTAATATTATGAGAGAACTAAAAAAAATCAGTTCTGTGGAAATCGATAAAAGAATGCAATAAATAATGATGTAATAAATTTAATTATTTATTACATCATTATTTAATATAAAGGAAACATAATTCGCTAAATGAAGAAGTAAAACACTTGTCAAATACTAATCTAGGAGAAAGTTATTGGTTGTGGCTGTAGCAGTAAGATGCTACACCGTTAACTGATAATAGGAAGAGGAATGTTTGGAATTATGTCTAGACAACTAAGGCTACGAGGCCAGCGTATTACGCCTGTAAACGACATGTGATTGTTCTTCTGGGTGGTGGGTTGCATCAATTGCAAGATGAAAAACCTCAGTTTCCGGCAACAGAGAGAGAGAGAGAGAGAGAGAGAGAGAGAGAGAGAGAGAGAGAGAGAGAGAGAGAGAGAAACTTTGTGTTTGATATTGGATAACTCATCTTAAGTGAAAATGTCTTATAAAGTTCTTCACGTCTTAGACGGGATTTGAACCCAGGTCTTTCCAGTCGAAGGGCAAAGGTGTTTGTCCACTACGCAATTGGGTTTCGCTCAGCACAAACTGGGTTGATAACATTTATTCGAACTCCTTGCTAAACATGATTTAACCTAAGTGCCACTTTCCTTTAGTTTCTTTTGTGTATTAATAGTGTACGAAGATCAACATAATGAAATGCCTTCTCTACGTCCATAAAACAGTTCTGGATAAGGAGAAGTATGGACTTATTATCAGCATTTAAACATATATATGCTGGAAGGATGATGACAAGCTTGCTTAGGTTTTTTTCCTAAATGGGTTATGTCAGTATTCATTTAAAACTTCTTCCAATGTGAAATAGCCTTTGTTATATTTATTACTAGATATTGTACTATCTCCAACGTCGATCTTAAACAGCAATAACTGGAAGCGCGTCGTCCATTTTTAGCAAGAAAATTCAATTGATCAGTCGAAGCAACGTTTGTAGTCAGTCATTGACAGTTTGGAGATACTCATTTTGGACTCTCCATCGGTAGTAGCGTCATCTATTATCACGATATTGTGTGAACACATTCGGAGCTCCACCAATAATTCATTGCGTGGAGCTCCGAATCAGCTTTTCATATTTTTTAGATAAAAACATAAAATTTCATTCTAACACGAAAGCGACCTTTAAAATTTGCGAAAGATTACAGATAAACTGCCTTCAATAAAGGTACCAGAAGTGCAGGTAATCTGCTGTTTATCAAGAATTTGATGCTTACATTTATTGTAAATTTCAGATCAATGCATTCAGTAACAAGTTTTCTGCTTAACTGATTAACCTCTGATCAAGGGATAAACATTTCAATTGCTTAATTTCGGTCTCGGAACAGTGAATGATAAATTAGTTTTTGTTGTTAGGTAGGAATGGCTGTTCACACAAACACATTCTCATGCCCATAAAATTAGCAGAAACGCTAAGGTTCGACTCGGCAGTATTCGAAAGATCAACTACACTAACCTTAACTACAACAACCGGAGAAATATTTAAAATCTGTTACAAAAGATAATTTACGGCGTGGGCCTCGGTTAGGTAGACTAAAAGAGGAAGACTAAACCTAACTAAAAGAGGATTAATCGCCTACAAATGTGTGTGTTGTTCTTCAGAAGACAGAGTTCGCTAAGTGCTATCCATTAACAGAAAAACCACCGAGCATTTTCGATACAGTTCATCCAAGAAAAGTCGCAATCACGAAAATTTAAATACTCCAGATAGAAAAATAAATCTAATCACTCGTGGAATGCGGGAGCATCATTTACAGTTAATATTAATTCTACTAATTCACAGTATAATATTTATTGATAATACATTTTAGATGTAATTAATATAATACAATGCCATAAAAATGCACAGAGAATGTATTTCATTATGTACATAATGAATATTTTGTTCTGTGACTGCAGTTGCATCCTACATCCGTTGCTTGCATGCAATTATTTAACAGAAGAAATTTAAGAGGAAATGTTATGTTATGTTACTGATATCAAAATTATAATTAATAAATATATTATTAATGAAATTTAATCTACAAATATAAGCCATTACCACGTAGGCTAAGTTTGGATATAGGTCAGATCCATTCCCATTAATTAATATTTGGAGGAACATGAAGTAATTTTGAGAAATAGATAAATAATAGAAGACTTTCTGTTTAATATTTGAAAGAAATATTAGACTTGGTGGTTACTTTTTCAACTCTTAATCAAGACGTGCATTCAATATGACAGATTTATAAGACGTTTCTACGACGAAGTAAAAAGGATTAATACTCTTATATTCGGCATTCTTTACCACTAAAATTACCCAATAACGTTTACAATTAAGTATTATTAAGTAATTTTAACGAAAATTCATTTTATGTTTTTTAACATGCCATTAATGAATGTTATTAGCCGTTTTCGTTTTATTTATTTATTTATTTTTAAGTTACGTTTCTAATAAAAATCCAATGCACATATCCTGAGCATTTTAAGATGAGCACAGTAAGAATATCTGACTAGAGATCGCAAAAAGGATAAGTACGCAGATAAAAAAAAAACGAAATTGAGAGTCATGTTGGCAATTTAGAATACATTACGAGCCATGTAGCAGAATACTTCTTGTTCAGGTTACAGGAATATGACGGTGACTTTAATTTAACCGATCGGCTTCCCAGAGTCACCGTATTTCAATCTCATTGAGCATCTGTGTTGGGGAACGAAAATTGCGACAGTCGCGACGTCAACAGGCAGTAAACAAATTCTTTAAATAACTGCAAGAATTCTTCTTGTTCGTGTAGAATAGGAAACTTCTAGCGTGTGTGTGTGTGTGTGTGTGTGTGTGTGTGTGTGTGTGTGTGTGTGTGTGTGTGTGTGTGTGTGTGTGTGTGTGTGTGTGTGTGTGTGTGTGTGTGTGTGTGTGTGTAATTGAATAGTTAAGTCAATCTTTAACTACGTGAATATTTCTATAAATTCATCACCAGTCCGTGGCGAAGCGGATAATTTATCTACACTTTCTCGTCAACGTTGGCTGCTGTTATATATTACTGTGTATTGCTCGGCAAAATTATGTACAGAGGAGTGCAACATTAAGTAATTATAGAATTATATCAAATACTAGGTAGTTTTACAAACGTACAATATGCCAGGCTAAGATATTTTTGTAGTATAGTCGGTAGCTGTGACGCTGTTTGGTTAGAAAGACCCAAACTTACTTTCCGTCTTAGTGAGAGGATCGTTTATAGGAGCTCGTCAGTTTATGGTGACATAGTGGTCTCACACGAAAGCGGTATTTTTTTTCCCTCCTGCTAAATTAGTAAATTGGCTGTAGAACATAATCAATTAAGCGCCACTGGAGAAAATAATGTAAAAATATCAAAGTATAAAAAAAATATTGAATTAAACTCGCCGGTTCGTAGATGTATTCATCTTACATCGGTTCTGATTTTATTATTATTATTATTATTATTATTATTATTATTATTATTATTATATAATTAGTCCGGAAAGAAGACCACAATAAAAATGAATGTGAACCATCAAGACAGATGCAACAACACAGAATATATCGGCAATTTCACTTTGATGAGTCCTTTCAGATCATTCATTTGACCCTCAAACATCAGCCTACTTCCAACACAGCAATCAAACATAAAAAAATATCTACCTGGTGTCATCACAACCGAGATCTGTTGAGATCTGTTGATCTCAACCGAGATCAACAGAAAGAAATTATATATATTACATTGAAGTGCTGTAGTTACAGCGCATTAAATAAACTAAAAGCAAAAAATTGCAAAAAAAAAAAAAAACTAGAACAACACGTTTTGTAAATTAAAAAAAAATTATTATTATTATTATTATTATTATTATTATTATTATTATTATTATTATTATTATATACAGTATATATATATATATGTAATTTTTAGAACTTTTAAATTTAGTAATTTCTATAATTTTATAATGTAATTGTTATATGTATGCAAGCTATAATATTCATTAATATAATATTACTATGTAACATGAAAAAATAATGTAATAAATTATTCTCATCATTAAAAAAATATTATTATTATTATTATTATTATTGATTAAAAAATATCAATTTTAAAAAAAGTCTAAATAAATCCATTCAGCATTCCCTGCAGATAACAAATATATAAACTGCAAATATAATTTGTGAATTAAAATGAACTGCAGATTGAAATATAAATGTAAATGACAAATAGCAAAAAACGAATTTCGTAAATATAAATAATTATATTTATATAAAATTATTCCACATCCAATATCGTTAATATGAAAAATATCCCTCTCTTAACACATTAATTAAAACATTGTAAATACTGTATATGGGAAAATATGTAAAATACATTTAAATAAGATATTCACTTTACATTATGTACTGAATATTTTTGTTGAACAAAAAGTAATAGTGATACTTCAATTGTACATTTGTAAATAATCTGTATATGTGAAGATGATAATAAACTTTGGAAAAAAAAAATTAAATCCATTAGACTTTTCTTCAATGAGTTACTATGTCTTATTGAACAATCTTAGAATTTTCTCGAAGCAGTCGGAAAGAGTATCGAAGAAATGAACAAACGACACTGGCTTGAGAGCTCGACGTTGCTTCGGCACAAAGATCATTAACCGAAAAAAACGGGACGTTACATTTTCTGAAGTGCTTTTCACACTCACCAGACCTTTCCTCTTTCAAAGTCTTCTCCGTGTAAAAATAAATAAATAAATAAAACTTTAATAATTCTACACTGGATAAAAAATATGAGAAAAAAAGTAATTGAAGGTGAAGATATTGTTCGATATGAAAAGTAATTCACAATCTTGCATTCACCACAACCTCACCTTCCACCCAGAGAAATTGATACGCATAATATATAATTGAATAAATAACGTAAGCTATTCACATTAAAAAAAAAAAAACTGAACAGCAATTGAATAAATAATAATCTACTCACATGAAAAAGGTCCTTAAAAGGACTGGCTTAAAAGGAGCTAAGCAAGAATTCTTTTCATATTCCCCGTTATCTGCAGAGGACAGTGTAAGGATAAGGTGTTATTGAGCTATTAAAGCTCTGATCATGGCAAGAGGGTAACAGCAATAGCCGAGCCTCAGTTAGAAATTCATTGGTTACAGCATTGCCATCCATTACCCTCCCTGAGTACCCATTTTAGTCGCCTCGTACGACACGCATGAGCTACATTGCGGCTATTTTTATCCCGGCCACCACACGGGAAACATGAAAAAGGCGATAATTTTGGGTAAAATTCATTCAAAAATATACATTTAACGCACTGGAGTTGGAATAATGTGAAGTATTAATAATATTTAAAAGCCTCTTATTGGATATTGAGACTTACCAGAAGTTAGAAAATAAAAAACACCAATAATCCTTATAAATTCCAAAGCTGATTTCAGCTTTTCAGGTGATCGTTTCCGAACATCCATTCCCACAGCGGGCTTCAAACCCGCAGACTTTCACTTATCGCACAGCGTCTTTGCACACTGCAACACTCTGAAGGAATTCTGAAACTTTTCTCTTAAGCAGATCGTTTCTTACGCTAATAAAATTCCAATGGTTGAATTTAGAACCCATCCTTTATTGCCTGTAACTTCTAGTCTAACTGGAGCACCCACAACAGCACTTCCTGATAGTAACACAAAACCATCCGCAAGCGAAATACTAAAACAGTCTTCTTTTGTTAAGCTTTTCACTGTCTTTAATATGACAGCACGACTGCCATCTCGCGGTAGAGTCGAAGACTATTATCGAAAACTCTGAGAATGGCGAATTTTCTTTGGCGTGTTCTGGTTTACTCTTGTTTTTAAACAGTTCCTTTTCGTATCGATATAAAAAAATTGAATAAAATATTTTAGTTGCCAACAAAACCGATAATTAAAATTAATTGCTTAAATGATGTTGTGTTCCTTTTATGATGAAGGTTTTTATATATATATATATATATATATATATATATATATATATATATATATATATATATATATATATATATATATATATATATATATATATATATATATATATATATTGATCAATGCGTGTGTGTGTGTGTATGTGTGTGTGTGTGTGTGTGTGTTATAATGCTTCAGTTGCGATCGAAATTTTACTTTTCCAATACTTCCTGCTCGCTTTTCTGGTCACGTATCATGATGCCAACCAACATTATCTTTTAGAGTCGCATTTCTTGCTCTCGAGTTAAAAGCATTACGGAGAAACTTTAAGTGGAGGGAGAAAAAAAAAAGCGCCCAGCCTATAAAAACATTGCCACTTAAAGAACCGCTGGCTCCTGCTCAGGATGAGATGTTGTTGCATATCCCAAAGTCAGTGGAGTAAAGAGATTATTCGCAGTACTTCAGATATCGTAGTCATAATCAACAGTTACGCATCTCTATAGTCTGGTTGCAATTTTGTTTATTTACTGAAAATACAGAAATAAATATAACAGAGCAGTTTTTCCGTTCTACAAGAAACATACGACGTCATCAAAATAATTTGATGCAATTATAACCTTCCCCTCCAAAAAAAATCTAGGTTATATATGATTTCCAGTTCCCCATGGCGATGCACAGCAATGGCATCATTGCGGTGCATACTGGAGTACACCACAGTGGCATGATGGGGAAAATCCATGTCCATCTTTTTAAACCATCCTTGCACCTGCTGAATTGCGTGATATGCAAATTCGATGCATTGACCGAATGCATCGAATGCACCGCATACGGAAATGACGTTGAGCGGTCTGATCTCTTGATCCGCCTATTCTGTTAACGTATTACAGAGTTTTCTACTATTCGTATGAAGAGGGACTGACATTAAAAATTAAAAAAAATGATAATAAATTAAGCGTTCATCATCACAGATTTCAATGATGAAATGCACTAAGCTGTTATTGTTGCTTTGACTTATGGCAGAAGAGCAACTGCATGCTATTAAACAGTGTATGTCTTCTGCCTTTCAATCCGCGTATTCTCCTGTTTTAAAGCACGAAACAACTAGTGTTTCCAGGAGGAACAAAACCCTTCCATCTCTATTTGAGATCAACTATGTCACTTTTAGTTGAAGAATCCTTATAAAGATTCTTTGAGTTCTAAAGGGTTTGAACTCATCCAACCGAATGACATCTTGGATACATACAGAATTACGGAGGCTCAGATATGAAGACATTATCATTTCCTGACTGCACAGATACGATGTAAAAGTGCTTAAAATGTTTAAATTTCTGTCAGTTTACTTATTTTTTATGGATACGTTAAATTCTTTCAATAATCCTTTCTATGTCTGCCTTCGAAAGTTTAATTCTAAGCAGTGTTCTCAACGCGTACAAGGATGCAACTACAGGGTGATCAAAATTAAAGTATCTCTGTTTAAAGCTTTGTGGCGCCCCACCCAATGATATCAATGCTCCGAAACCTTACAGGAATACATTGTTCGTCATGCGGAAGCGATATGTGAGAGACAAAAAAAGCGGTTTCAGAATTCATTACCAGGAGCAGCACCTACAGCAGGGCCGAATGCATTGAATTTGCGCATCGTGCAATTTGGTAGGTGCTAGGGGGATTTAAAAAATGGACACGGGATTTTCCCCTTCATTCTGGTTGTTAATAACGCTCACAGTGATGGCACTAACCCCACTGTGAGTTATTGTGGAATTGCTCTAACGTGCTTTGCTCGTGAATCTGTACTAAGTAAACAATGCAATTGCCATGCTGTACTGCAATGCTGTTGTTGCAATCCTCAAATTTCGTCGCTTGAAAGAATGTCGACGAGGTCTAGTATCTCTATGTGCTCTATGACGAATGATTGGTCTTTTCGAAAACGGGATCGTTGGGAGTGACACCTTGCAGAGGTTGCAAACCAGTCAGTTCACCACAAGTGAATGAAATTGCACATCATGACATATAGATGTGCCTTACACAAGTGTCTGGAAAATTTTACAGAAGATTTTGCATCTCAACCCATTCAAGAACACCTTGACACAGGAGTTGCGCCCGCAGGACTTTTAAAGCTGACTGACATTTGCTTTTTCATTCCTTGCTCGAGTGGATTTGGACGCTGCGTGGCTGTTGATTTCGTGGAGAGATGAGGATAACTTTCACCTGAGCGGAGCTGTGAATACTGAATATCCACAGTTGCCGAGTATGGGCTACGCAAAACCCGCATGCAATGCAATGCAACAAACTTCTTTGTATCCACCCAAAGTTACTGTCTGCGGCGGATTTACAGCTTCGTTTATCATTGGACCATTTTTTTTTTTTTTTGAGGACATTCACCAGTCGGATCCTTTCACCTGATCAGTTACTGCCGAGAGGTATCGCGACACGACAAAATAATTTTTTTGTGCCGCAGCAACAGCAGCGCCTGTGTGCATCTGTTCAGTCATTTTCATGCAAGATGGTCCCCTCCACACGTCGGTCGATTCGTACAGGAGGCACTTCTAGAACATTTCACTGAAGCCAGAGTGATTAGCTGTGCGTTTCCCACTGCATGGCAGCCTCGTTTACCTAATCTGATTCTCTGTGCTTCTGGCCCTGGGGGTTTCTCAAAGACAGAGTTTATCGAGATAATCTTGATAACTTTCCAGATATCTTGCACATTCTGATGTTACGCAGAATGTGCGCAACATCAGTCTCGACCAGCTGCGTTCTGCGTTGAACACACTGTGCAAAGGATGCAGTTTGTGGAATATCGGAGAGAGCAGCAAATTGAACAGTAAAGCCAGTAAATGCATAACGGAAGTAAATACGTATTATTTATGCTTGTGTAGCTTTTCTCCTAAACACAGAGAAAAAACGCTACCATGTCAGCAACATAATCTCGACATCCAAAATTATTCAGCTGCATTATTTTATAATACGTAGCTTCATTTCAAACATCCCTCCACCTTATAAATTAGGTTCTGTTCAAATGAAAGTTAAAAAAAAACTTAATTTACAGCTTGTTTAATAAATAAACTAAGAATCTGTATTTTTAAGCAAAGCCACAACTACACGGGGAACTTGATCCACCTTTGCCATGAGTTACCTCCATGTGCACTAATTTATATGAGTGTAACTTCCAATATAAGTACATTCAATTTTGTGTTATTAATCATGAAATGATGCTCTGCATATCTGTTACACAAAGAAAGCTCTGTTTCTTTGATCCTGTCATTTCTTTCATTTTCTTCCTGTCATTACCAAAAATCTTAGCGCTCTGCAAGTAATTTCCAAAATGCATAAACAGAAGAATTATTTCAATAGAGTTTGGGACAAAAAATGAAATGAAATCTATTCCAATCATCTTCGTCGATGATTACGATAGAACACACACCTAATTGGGAAGAAAAAATAAACTACTGAAAGAAATGCAGATTTTGTTTTCACTGGTGCTAAGCAGAATGACTTAAATATGCAAACTTCTCATAATAATTCTTAGGCATTTTCTACGCAACAAGGACAGAGCCAAAATTGCCTGTATAACAGACACTACTAAAAAAGAAATCAATATTCCATTGTTCTGTTCTCGGTTGATTTGATTAAAATCTCATTTTTTCAAGGAGGTTTTGGGAATACTGTTCAAAATTAGAATGGATTTGCACAGCATGAATAGTTCTACGGATAAGTGTGTTTGTGTGTGTGTGTGTGCGGGTGGGTGTGGGTGGGTGGGTGGGTGGGTGTATTTGGGGGAATTGATTTAACTGGTATAATTCGCCAAATTTATTTAGATTGAGTTCTTTTTTTTTTTTTTTAGTGTTAAAGTTTGAAAAAAATAGGATGAAATGTTTATTTCTGAATGTCTTTAAGACAATCAGTACGTTACTATGACAATCTAGGGAAATATTTTCCAGAAAAAAAAAAAAAAAACATTGTACTGATATGTTCAGCATAATAACAGAAACGTCAATATCTGAATTCTAAATATATAACAGTAAACAGACTATCAAAAGTTTTTGTTCGATAACGGGCATATCAATAGTTTAATCTTTGATTAAACTATATGAATAACGTACATTGGTTAGTTTAGATTCCGAAATTTAATGAGAAATTCAACAATTTCTTCTGGAAGTCGAATGGTTAAAAGCTGTGTTAGAAAGCGCCCTGAACAGATAAGAACCTTAACTCGACTCGACACAATTTTGTATACAAAATGAAGCCAGAAGATTTGTCTGTTAAACAAATCAACCACAATTCGAGTACTCAGAAACTTCATGCTTTCTCCACGACAAATGCCATGGAAATCGTACTAAGATTGTGTTAAGATTGTCATAAATGTATTCGTGACAATCTTTGTGTGTGGATGAATGTGTTTGTAACTTTAAAATTATTATCAACATACATAACGAATTCTCACGTCTGTTAATTGTCTGCTCGCTATGTGTACTGCTTACTGAATTTAAGTCTTCCCTTCTCTACAGATAGTTAATATGTTTTCATTATTACTAGGAGGAGGGAATAAAATCATTCGTTACCTTCTTCATCGGCTTCAACCAATGCATATACTCCAATGATAACCAGATGATGTTGTTGTAATTTAATCCTGATTTATATTATTCTTGATTCCAACAAATATAATTAACTTTTTTTTCTAGTGGTTTGTATACCATCAATGTTCCTGCTTTTGTTCTATCATTTCTTCTTCCACCCCTGTAAAACTGATTTTATAATTATTAGTTACTTTTGTGCCTCCAAACATTTTCTTAGTCTCAGATATTACTTCAAGTTTTATGTTCTTTTAAGAGTTTATTTAGTTGTCCATCTTTTGGCCTATGCCTTTGACATTCCGGGTACAAATGTTAATTAGGCTGTTATATTTCCATTTCCATTTCTATCCTGGTCGTCATCCTTTAAATCCAAAGTCGGAAAGAGTAATACCGTAAAGCTGGTCAGAATCATAAACTACGTGAGCCCACGTTACCTTACTAGCCATGCAATTACGTACGCATCACAGTTTCCCTTGCTTTTTTACATAAAAAGAATCAAAAGAAAAGAAAATTACAACTTGGTTCTTAGTTGTTTTAGTACTTTTAACACAGTATGCACTACTTTCGTGGAGGGTTATCAGGGACTTCGCATGCGCAACTTGTCATAAATCTTTCAGTCGGGGTACATTCTTCACAGCATAATTTGCGACAAGGTGAAAAGTATACGACAGATAGCTGGCGCCATCTCGTGTGTTCCTAATCTTAACTGGCACATGTGTATAATTGTACGTTGTGATTTTTTGTATGTTTGTTTGAACCCAAATTTCGTTTATAAGAAAAACTTCTGCTTTTCTATAAGACAAATAGAGTAACTCGGTAATCGGTGAATTAAAGACCAAGAAAAAGTCCCACAATTCAGTGACTAGAGTCGAACTTGTTAATCTCACTTCTGTTGAACCAACTGTGATATATGAAATAAGAAAGCCTCCCTACTTTAATCAGGAATGAAAACTACCATAGAGCACAGTTAATGTATTTTCACTACTTCCAGACTTCGCATATTGCATTAGGCAACCTATTTCTAAAATTCTGCGTGTGTTGAGATATCATAAGTTAATGTACAATTGGTTTCAGTTATGCAACAGTTCATACTACAGCTTTCGGTACACTTTAAACACGGCATAGGAACAAACTAGTATTAAAATCGCATCTGACAATCAATATAAATACTCTTTAACAGTAACATAATTTAGCAGTGAAGTTAAGCCATAAATAAGTTTACTAATAGTAAGAAGGAATAAGCGGTCTTAAACATTGAAAGAAAAAAAAGGAGTATAATTATAGGACTGCCGATAACTTCTGAAAACATTGCTTGTTTGAATGAAATATCCCAGAATGCGGACTTGTCTAAATCATATTATTAAATCGGAAAAGACAACAAAATAATTGACACTAACAACAACTCTCGTGGTTGTTTTCTGTTATTATCTTGCCGATCGCACCTAAATCTTTTTTGTTGAAATTCTCTTTCTCTCTGTATATTGAGGGAAAACGTTGGACGCATTCCAGTGTACATTCGACAAAGAAGCGTATCTTGCGATAGCAAGAAGGATACCCTTCTTTGTCGTATGTATGTAATTACAAATTAACGATATAAAATCAATAAGGCTATCCGTTTTAGAAGAATTCAGACACCGTAGCATAATGTTTAGACAAAATTATTGTGGTCTGAATAATGAAACACGATCAAAAGCTTTAAATCCAGACAACCTCAAGGCACTTTCAAATTTCTGGATGTTCGTATATTTAGAGAGTACAAAATCAATGTGGCATTATATGTAATATCGTCCTATATTTGTAAATTCTAGTTTTGCCCAAGTACATCGTTCATTTCATATAGAATTAGCTTTAATTTTATTTATTATAACTAAATAAAATACACTCGTCAAGTGTTTTTTTATTTTTTTTCCTCCAAAGGCACTAGAAAAGACCGTTTTAGCTGTATCTTTTTTTTTTTTTTTTTTTGAAGATCGATAGCTAGTCATTCTCCACACAGCCGTCACTAAGAGCTGGCTCAAGACTATCAATATCAATGATCCAAAAGTATCTGGAAAGGAGACAACTGCTGCCATTTTGTGTCCACTAACCTTAACTCTATGGAAGCATATGCCGTTTCCGCACTGATACACAGGCAATCAATTATTATTGTTATTAGTGGGGGGGGGGGGCTGTGATCAATCTAACAGTGAGTCAACAAGTGAACTCTTATTAAAATGAAATCTTCTTAGTAATATTAATATCTACTATTATTATTATTGTCCCATCCAATTCTCCGTCCAAGACGGTTTGAATTCTTCTAATTAAGGATTTTAGGTAATCTAGTAGGCTTGTCACTTTGGCGCATCCCCCTAAGGGCGAGTATTTTTATGTATGTAGATATGTGTGTTGAAGGGGCCGATTTTGCCTGTATAATGAAAAATTTCGAGTTTCCGGCATGAAAACTTCATCTCTGTGTGAAATCGGCTAACCCGAGTTTAATTGAAAAGCCCGGAAAAGGTTCTTCGCATCATAAAAAGGATTGAAAAGTCTTCTTTTTTTTTTTTTTTTTTCAATTTCTCAGTCCAGCTTCATTATTATTTTTTAAAAGATATCATTAACAAGAAGGCAAAGTATAATTCATAAACAGACTTCTCAGTTTTTTTTTCTGTGCAGAAAGTTAATAACCATACTAATTATGGTGTTCATTGTTAATAATAACAGTAAACAGTAACAAAATTACATGTGAACCACTATTGTTGCCCTCCTCAGTTAAACACATACACACATGTTAAATTATTTGATCACTATTGATAGCTCCGTTAACAGTTGTGTGTTCTGACATTTGCTTGTTTAACGAACTGCTAAGCTTTCAGACGCTTGTAATGGATGGTATTCAGGATGCATTCCAGAAACGGTTGCCTATTATGCGAAGCCTTTGTAGTCGTTATTAGGTTGATGGAAGAACCGACACCTTTGTATTCGTATTTCACGAGTGAAGCGCTTTGTTTAATGGCCTAAACAATTTTAGTAGAATCACTCTGGATCATAATGCATTATGGCTGCATTTTAAATGACATTATTCTGACATGACGCTGTCGTGATTGCAGATGATGGTTTTTCCGATATGGGTAAAGGTGTGGGTTGATATTTCTTAAAACAATAACGTGAGCCATCGTAATGTCCGTGAATTAATTTCATCGCGCAGTTATGACGAGTTGATAACATTCCCTTAGGTGATCATATTTATTCACATTTAAAACTCATGTGATTATTATAATTACATTCTGTTTTTGCAACATCTTTCACGGCGTCGGTACAATGCCAATGATGAAATGCAAGTAGGTATATAGTTTTATGTTACATCTTGAAGAGTCTTAGTGAACTATAATAGAAGGATTAAAACAGCATATTGAGAAACACTTCAAAAATTTTTATTCTGAACCCATACACGAAAGGTTGTTTGATCAATCTAAACTACGTTAACAATTTATCTGGGTGATGAGTGAGACTGAGTATTTTTAGATAACTGATCAAATTTGGTTAAAAATTTGTGATACTAATTCTCAATACAGAATGAAGATACTCATCTGTTATTTATTTTTTTAAAATATTTATTTGATTTCATACCAGAAAAATTGTTCGTCTTCAACACTCCCTTACATATTCATCACAACTAACGCAATAAGTTTTCCCATTTATTTGAATGTAGAAAGTACACGGCTCTTGAAATACTGTTTTAGTTCACTTTGAAGTGCCTATATAAAAATTATTCTCAGGCAGGCCATAAGTTGCGCATCATTGCCTTAGAGATTTATTTAGCTCTAAAGCTGTCTTCTGATGAAACACCAACATAATAAATTTTTTTCATTGATTTTAATAATGAAGAATTTTGTTAAAATTCATAATAGTGTTTTATTGCATATTCACTCAATAGATTCTACCATAAACCGAAGATTTGTGGCCAGCCTCTTTGGGCGAGCGGATAGCATACCAGCTCTCCAACCAAAAGGTTGTCGATTCGAATCCCATCTTAAGCATGGGTATTTGTAAAAGCATGTGTAGATGATTATGTATTGCACTTTGAATTTATAATGCTTGTCTTTTATTTAAATTAAATATAAAAAATACTCCGGGTGACTTCAGACTCTTAGCCTACACAGATGCTCACAATAGTTATAAAAAATCATCAAATCGAAATCAGACCTTCCAAAGGCCAGATCATTAAACACTGTCTCCCCCATAAAATTAACTCCTTTTACATAAAAGTCGTCGTCCCTTATCTTGCCTATTGTCGGGGAGAACTCTCTCTCTTTCACTGTCATTATGGATAACAAACCTCCTTCCATACTAGAATACTGTCTCCATGTCTTCTGCGATCTTTCTCCAGAATGATATCAGAAGGATTTTGAGCTATATGATCCTATTTGTATATATTCTCTTCTGTCCTTCTATTTACACACATAATGTGATTTATACGCTGTTTCATATCTGGCTCGCAATTTATTGAAAAGCGTTCAAACAAGTCTATTCAACCAGTTCTAAAGAAAGAAGATAAATGAATCCAATCAAACGACTGACCTATTTACTTCGATTGATTCAAAATAAATCAAATATGTCATTAACACTCAAATTCTCCATCATCTGGATTCCTACTGAATAATCGGTGGTTGTATTTGACATCCACCGATTTACATTTCCGATCTACAACAGATTTCCTTGCTTACATCAAGCATGTATGAACTTGTAACATGAAAAGGTTTGCAGACAGAAGTTTCTGTAATAAGGCATATGGGAAAATTTTATCCAGATGGTTGACGATTATAGTAAGAACAAGCAAGCTAATAAATGATTTAAAAAAAAAAAAAGAAGAAGTGAATTGATAATTCAAAACAAAAAAAAAACTTTGCAATCATGTGACATGTCATTTAGTCTAATACATTAAGAGAAAGATCTCGTGAGATAACTTGCATAAAACATATTTTGATATTAGCTTGGTCAAAATCGATTTCTAATGCGCAATTAATGATATGAAATAGTATAGCTATCAACTTAAAATGTTGCGTGCTTCTGATTAGGAGTAAAAGAAAGGCACGTGGCTGCGGTGACAGGCTCTTTTCATTGGGAAGAGTCGACGAACCATTCACTAAAATATCGACAGCTGGTACTTCTTACATCGCTATAGAAACTCAGTATTTCTTCCACTTGACAATCTCCTTTCTTCACGCGTCATCGAGTTGATAGAGGAACTAGGGAACTAGTTTTCTTTTTCCTTTCTTTTTTGAGATTTTTTTTTTTTTTTACTTACTCTGTACAGATTGTTTTCGAACTTACATTTACACTGAAATAAATCAGAGCCCGAACAAAGATATAATTTTGCATTTAACATAACTCCACTTTTCGATCTCATTTCCCTTCTTTCTGAGACGTTCATAATAATTTTCTTTATTAAAAAAAATGTCAAATCAAATGTTATTAATATATATATATATACTGTATATATTTTTTTTGGCTAGATAGGTGAGGCAGGAATGCTTTTCATATTTCCCGTTATCTGTACAAGATAATGTATGCATGAGATAATATAGAGCTATAAGCTCTGATCATGGCAGGAAGGTAACAGCATTAGTCGAGCCTCAGTTAAAACTTCATTGGCTACAGCAATTCCATCCATGTCCCTCCCTGGGTACCCATTTTAGTCGCCTCGTACGACATGCATGGGCTACATGCATATCGTACGAAGGGCTGGTATGCAAGTAAAGCCCTTTCTAAAAATTAGGTGATCCCTCGGACCACTCCCTACGAGTGACCGAAAGATCGTCCAACTCAGCGTTGGTTCCACTCAGTGACTGGCTCACCCTACCACTGAGCAGAACCTCTCATATTCCAGGGAAAAGTGTCCACCGATAAGGCCCTACACGGGCCACGATGGAAAACACTTTCCTCGGAGACTCAAATTTCTCCCCCAAGGCAAAAAACCTTAGAAGAGCGAAATTCTCGAAACTCTGCGTCCCATTTTAGTCGCCTCTTATGACATGCATGAGCTACAGTGGCACTCATATTATCCCGGCTACCACACGGAGATTACCATGTTATTAATCGTCTGACAGAACTGCAATAGTAATAATATGGTTAGGATCACTTAAAGGTGTATTACAAATTTTTGCAATAAATTTTAAAATGTTTAAAATTATGAACATCGAAATAAAGAGCCAAAAGGCTTCACTTCGGCGATACAAAATTATACAAATTAAGTAATAATGTTTAAGTAATAATTTATTAATTTATAAGTAATAATAATTAAGTAAAAGAAATAATGTTCGATTCAATATTCACTTCATTTGTATAATGTTTAAAATTATTATTAATAATAATTTAAAATTTAAAATTTAAAATTTAATTTAAAATAATAAATTAAAATAATTAAAATATAAGTTTAATTATTATTTTATGGAAAATATATCTATCTATCTCTCCCTTCCATCTGATTCAGACGAGTTGGGTCTCCTCCTAATGGAGACCAGCCACCACACAGGGATTATCCATGTTATTAATCATCTTACAGAACTGGAATAGTAATAATATGGTAAATCACATAAAGTTGTATAACAAGAGAGTCACGGCGAAATAATGCAGCTGGCATGCCACTCCTCTGCTGCATCCCTATTAAAGGTTTTCATGACTGTAGTTTGTGCGTGTGTGTGTGTGTGTGTTCACGGGGCCGGTTTGTTTGTTTGCTTGTTTGCGGGGGTGTAAAATCCCTACTGCTCGTGCCCAAGACCAGCTAACTTGGCTATGGCTGAGGAAGATCCTTGAGCGCCTCATGTCTCCGACGGGAATCGAACCTAGGACACTCCTACCGCAGGCATATGGTTACGAAACTCACAGCCACTAGGCTAACCTCGCGGACGTAAAATATATAAATGTCTTTAATAAATCATGTAAATAATGTAAAACATATTGGACGTCACTTCCTTTTTAATAAAAACTATCAAGAGTTTTTAGAAATATGACAAATAAGTTAACGTTGATTTCCAAAAACAATTCTCATGTAAATGATTGGTGACCAACATTCTACATAAGTGAAAATTTTAGATTTATTATACATTTCCGAAGAATAATAATGACTACCATTTGTTCTTTCAAATATTATAATTTATGCACTGACCGAGAATCCACTTATACAAAGCACAGGTTTGACGACCTGGGACTGCTTCTTACTGCAATGACGGATTTTTTTATTTTATTTTATTTATTTATGTTTTATATGGCTCCCACCCACGTAAGGTTTATTAATAAATCTATAATACATTTATACTGAGGGCACTGTAAGGATTTTTTCTTATTCATTTTTCTTGATGTTTAAATCTTATATAAAACTTATTTTTTTACAAAGTCCGGAAACCCTGTTTTAGAGACCAAACATGAAACTTTTTCAAGCCACTTCAGGCCTCCAATAAACCTGGAAGCAGTCTTCCACTAGACGATGAAATTCATCTTCCACGTAAAGACAATCACAAACATTCATGTCCATAGTGGGATTCGAATCTTCAGCCTCGGTGGAGAGAGAATACGTTGACCACTCCTGCGGTATCGATGGAGAGAGAATACGTTGACCACTCCTGCGGTATCGAAGTCGAGTCTCATAAGACCAATCTGTGACTCTCATGGAAGGCCAATGTGTTAATTAATATATTCCTATTAATTTTAAACATTTTCTTTTATTAATGATTGTACTTCTTACATCGATGAATCGAAAAAAATATTAAAATATTCCAAACTTCTTATGTTATCTCATATTATTTTTAAACAAGAAAAAGGAAAGAAAATATGACAGAAGACGTTTGGGCCAGAACTAAACACTGTTAACAATAGGATAGTTAATCTTTATCTCCGCAGTTAATCATATATGTTTTGTTTATCACATGGTATATTTGTTGTTATATTTGTATGGTTAAAAACGTCCGTGTTTCTGGAAAAAAAACCCTATAGGATGGCCCAAAAGTAAGAAGTTAGTGTCGAAACAATAATTATTTCAATTTTATTATTATTTTATAATTTATTATTATTATTTATTAATTAATTTTGTTTGATGCTATTTAATTCCACATACATTGCATATTTATTATGTTCTGATAATAATTCTTTTCTGATATATAAGAATTCTCTGACGGTGCTATTACATCTGGGCGTATATAAAAAAGCCGATAATCCTCAATTAGCTGAAAACCCTTTATAATTGTTTTTCACCATCTTGTCGACCGTTATCAACCATAATTTTTCTAATCATCCACAGAGAAAACAGTTTTCTGAGAACACGATGGAGACACTGTTCCAAATCTAACTCTACAGAAGCTTTTAGAGTGGTCAGAAGTAAGAAATAATTTCTTAAGAAGAAGCTGTTGTATTTTTAGTGTAAAGGAGCAGATTATATAGCGGGTAGAAATAGTGGAGAAGTGGAATAATTCACGTCACGGATTGTAGGACCAACTAAATTAGGATACTGTGAGCATTGCGCCCTAATGAGATGTTTTCACGTTCCACTTCTTATTGAAGCATCACATTAACGTGATACAATCTCATTTTCCACGCTTCTTGCTTTTCTCTCTGCAAGACACCGTAATTATGTTATCCTTCAAATTTAGGGTATTCACCAGGGAAATGTGCTTGAAACGATGACGTCTTCTAACGTTATTTGCACGAAAATAAAGCTTAACTGAATTTCAGCCGGATCAAGGAAGACAAATTACTGCGATAGGATAAGAAAAGGACTGTTGGTATCTTGGCTTTCGGGAATAAACGAAGAAAGCCAGTTTCGAAGGTTTTCTTATTGATTTCCCCGCAGGGACCGCAAACATCAGAGTATAAATAATCAAAAAAAAAAAAAAAAAGAATTTCAGAAACTAAAATAAACAATTCATAATGAAATCGCAGGATTCTTTTTAAGAGAATTACAGAACTTTCAAAAATAGATTTTTAGTGCGAACAACGTCTGCTCTGCCAACACGGCTTGGTTAAACAATTAACTCTTCAGTCTCCCTGGAGATCGTTAGTAAAGCGCAGAGGAATTCGCGCTCTTTCTTGGCCGAGAGCCACTTCAGTTATTAAATCTCTGGTTACATCAAACAAATTCCCTTCTCCTCGCTAAAAAAAAAAAACCCTTCCTGTTGTGATATTAAATGATTAACATATTTTTATAACATGTAAATATTATAGATGTTTTCATAAATCCTGAACATGTTTTTAGTTACATAAAATTATATTTTTTACCATTCTTTTTATTCCAATAAATATATTTAAAATTAAGTGAATTACTATTTAAATGTTAACCAACTTTGAATGTTTTTGATTAAATTTTAATTGTGACACTGGTATTGTCTTAATGATAATATATAGTGTCTATGGGAGTGGAATTGTATAAATATGCAGAGTCAGGTCGTCTTCATTCCAGATGTCTACAATTTATACTAACTGTCGTTCTAACTGTGTTGTACTGTATTTAATGGTACAACAAAGTTCCTTTTTTTTTTTGCATATACAGTGTGGTGTCTGTTGGGATTGGATATTTATCATTATACAGGGCCAATTTCATTCGTTTTCCTAACGAATAGTGATCCAAACTCTGTTTATTACTACGAATAAATATGAACCCTTCTACATTTTATGGCAAGCACACACCTGTGGAATTAAATAAAATATTTCCAATTTCTATTTTTGTTGTTTATTTTGAATTTTTTCGTGTTGTATTTAAACATAAAAAATTCATGTTTAAGATTAAATTTCTTAAGTTATTATTATTATTATTATTATTATTATTATTATTATTATTATTATTATTATTATTATTATTATTATTATATGTAGCAAGGAGACGTTTTATGAAACTTGTTTCAGCTTTAGTATATATGTTTTTCATTTCTCCCCGATGGTGAGTGTTCATCCTAGAGGAAGCTTCATTCATTTCGCTGCTTTCCAACACTTTAAGATTTTTGCTAACTGCATCAGATGAAACGGATAAAAACAGATTCGCTTTTAGGAATTTTGGCTAAGAATGTAGCATCTGTTCTTATCATTTTAATAGCTGATACGCATCATAAGATATTAAACTGATATTTTGATGACGGCGACGTGCTTGGTGTTCCCAATGATATCACTGTTGATGATTTGCCTGATATTGTGCAACCTCAGTTTCTTCGATGTATCGCATCAAGGCGTGGGGGAAAGGGGGGATGACATGTAAAATTTATTTTTTTTTACAGTGGTTCTCGGAGTCAGAAAAGTTCGAAAAACATTGCTCATTTCCAAAGTTGTACACAAGTGAGAAAAAAAAAATGGGGAGTCCAAACAAAATTAACGGTAGAATGTATTATTTGCTTAATTTGATTAACTGAGGGGCAAACACTTGCCCCTCAGTTAATCAAATTAAGCAAATCAAATTAAGATTAATTAATCAAATTAATCAAATTAAGCAAATTAATCAAATCAAGCCCTCTCCAAGCAATAAATCGAGGGTTCGAATTCCAGGATAATCATCCTGGGATTCTAACCTTGAATGTCTTTAGGCGTGAGATGAATTTCATCTCCAACTGTTAGACTTCCACTCTGATTATAGGATGCCAAAACTTGTCCAAAGAGTTCCAAGTTTGGTGTCTAAAGTGGAGAATGAAGAGTAGTAACAATAGTGTTAAAAATAATCCATAGTACTAATAATCAATTTCATTACGAATACACTTCAGTTGATTTCGAGATAATTTTTGTGATTTTGCACGTTTTTTTCCTCCTCAAAGAAGCCATTAAAAGAGAACCGAAGAAAATAATTTTAAAATGGTTATGTAAAATACCATAAGGACTGTATTGAATTAAAAGACTTTGAAAGCACGAAAGAAATTAGTAATATTATTTTTTATTCTTACTAAAATTATCAGATATCATAAATATTTATGCTATCTTATAACACAAAAATACATAAAGTAATTATAATTACGTTATGGGTAAGAGATCATTGACAGAAGCAAATTGACTTACTACTCACAAAATGAACTAAATTGAGCAAAATAATTTGACATTATGGAAAGATGCTATCTCTATATAATTATTTGTTAAATTAAGTATTCGATTTAATTCACGAGTGTATGAAAATGGTACTCACGATTTTAAGGAATTACAGTTGATCTCAATTTAATAATAATAATAATAATAATAATAATAATAATAATATTTTTTTTTTAAACATTTTATTGTCTCAGATAAATTACATACATAGATACAACAATAGTTTTATATACACGTGTATATATATATATACATAATATTTATAATACATTACAATTGTGAATAACAAATACTGGCGAGTTATTAATATTTTTAAATTATAATAATTTTTTTTTTTAAATAAATAATATTTTTGTTCACTGCTAAGATATTTACACATACATATATACAATAGTTATCTTGAGTATAATAGTAATATATATATATATTTTTTTTTTTAAAAAAAACAATTTATTATGTCTCAGTATAAGTTACATACAATAATAATATTTACAGTAATTACTATAAGGATTATACAGAATTTTTGATTTTAGAATATACATAATAATAATAATAATAATAATAATAATAATTTATTTATTTTATTCATTTATTTATTATTATCATTTTTTTTATTTTTTATTTTATTTTTTATTTTATTATTTTTTTTAATGTCTCAGATGAATTGCATACATAGTTGCTGTAGTAATTATATATATATAATATTTATAACGCATTACAAGTGTGTATAACAGATTCTTGCAAGTTAGTAATTTTCTTCCTCGAAGCTTAGCAGAGCTTATCTGAGGAAGATAATAGATGACAGAGGGTGGTGGTTTCATGGTTGTGTTCCTATACTGGTCACAAGCCAGGTGTTGATTTTACTGTTTGTTGGTACGTGCTTGAAAGACAAACTGCTATTACAGTTTAACTTTTTTTTTTTTATTTATTTATTTATTTATTTTTTGTGCAAATAGGGTTGAATTTAGACGTGGTGTGTTTGTTTCTTTATGTTCTTGCAGTGATAGTTTTTGAGAGGGGGAGGTTGTCATAGGTTTGTGTGTGCGTGTGCATGTGTGGTGGGGGAGAGAGAGACAGGAATTACTCTAATTTTCATTCTCGCTATAATATTTATATAGTGCCTGTTTCAGCTCTCTGTATGTTCCTAGGTTTCTGTTGTCGAACGGCAGTTTGTTTATCATGTCAGGTACGTAGAAGTTTCGGGTGGCTTTGCCATGATGATTGTTGTACTTATATGTTATGTAGTTTGTTGACTGTGGTCTTGTTATTTGATATGTTGTTCTGGTTAGTCTATATGTTGGGCTGTAGTAGTGTTTTAACATGACTGTGTAGTGGCGTAAGTGTTTCACCTTAAATATTTTGTGTTTTGTCTGTGCTTCCTGCATAAGAGTGGGTTGTTTCCAGAATATCAGTTTTATCATTTTATCTTGCAACCGTTGTAGCCTGTTAAGTCTGTAGTCTGCGCAGAATGCGTATGATGTGATTGCATATCTTAAAATGTTTTCACATAATGCTTTATAGATTAGTATTTTTATGTGGGTTGGGGCAATGTCTTTTAATCTGTATAGTTTGCTTGCTATTATCCTAAGCTTGGTATGTAGGTAATTTGTATGGCTATTCCAACTTTGATCAGCATCGAAGTGAAGTCCAAGATAGCGTGTTGTTTTCACCTGTGTGATGGTTGTGATTTTAGGTTCTGCACTTTGTGTATAGGAGGATGAATGTTTGATAGTGAGATATTTAGTTTCTATGGGCAGGGTTTGGGGGTTTTGAATATCATTAGCTTTGTATTTCCAGGGTTTATATATATGCCGTTTTCGGTTAACCAGTTAGTGATTTGATTGATGTCATGTTGCATATTTTTGTAAGCGATATTTGCATTGTTGTGAATGGATACTATGGCCGTGTCGTCTGCATACTGGAAGATTTTACTTTTTAGGGGGAGTTGGCTTATGTCGTGTGTGTATATGTTAAATAGAATGGGAGATAGGACAGCTCCTTGCGGTACTCCACAGGTTACATGTACCTCTTTGCTGTGTGCTGATCCTATACGTGTAATGTGCTTTCTGTTTTTCGTGTATGCTTTAAACCACTGGAGTAGACGACCTCCAATTCCGATATGGGTAAGTTTCGTTATCAAGATTTTATGTGTTAGTGTGTCAAATGCTTTTGTTAGGTCAATGAAAACCACTAATGTTATTCTGTTTTTATCCAATGCAGCGTTTATTAGATCTGTGAAATCTTCCAGGAGTGTTGCTGTTCCTTTATTTTTTTGAAAGCCATATTGTGTTTTGGGTATGATTTGAAATTTTTCAACGTATGTCGAGAGTTTCTGATGTACAATGCGCTCCATGATTTGGTTGATTACAGGCAGCGTGGCGATGAGTCTGTAATTACTTATTATGTTTCTTTTTCCCTGTTTGTGTATGGGTGTGATTAATGCAGTCTTCAGTGTTTCAGGTATGTGTCCCGTTTCGAAGATTTTATTTAACAGTTTTTGTATAACTGAAGTAGGTCGGTTGAGTGTTTCTTGATGTCTTTTGGTCTGATTCCGTCTATCCCCGGTCCTTTGTTGGGATTAATTTGTTGAATTGCCAGTGATAGTTCTTCTTTTGTTACCGTGGGGAACCACATCGATAAAATAAAATAAAATAAATAAAATAAAATAAATAAATAAATAAAATAAAATAAATAAATAAATAAAATAAAATAAATAAAATAAAATAAAATAAAATAAATAAATTATATAATAATAATAATAATAATAATAATAATAATAATAATAATAATAATAATAATAATAATAGTAATAATAATAATAATAAAACAGAACTTCAGATTATTTTTCAATAATATTGCTAGGTCGTACTCCTCAGTAGAGAAAAACAGGAAACTATGAATATGAAACGAACAAGAAAAAGAAGAAGAAACGTAAAACACAGAAAGAATTAAGGAAAAAAAACGATTTATCATAAAGCTACAAATTGTAGCTATCATCTAGCTATGTAACTATGTAGACATAACTAATTCTATTAACCAAAATCATATATAATACTCAAGAAAAAATCACTACTCCTCATGACTTGGAGAATAATTAAATCTAATTAGGATTTTTATAAAGAAAAGGCTATTCCCTCAGTATGAATCTAGAAAACTAAATTACGCACTACGGGTTACGAAAAACCAATATAGAAAGAGTTCAACAACATTTCAATAGTTTCATTAAAAGTGTTTAAAACACGTGGAACCACATATGTTAATACACCTTTCTGAACTCTTATTAGATGAGTCTTCCTCATAGAAACCTTTATAAAACTTGTGCCAGGAAGACAAATATCGGCTGTACATTGAGATATCATATATATTCCATACCGTGCAGCATCTCGGGGACTATGATCTAATCTTACTCCCTAAGAGCTAAAAAAAGTAAGCAGAAGAAAAAGCAATTTTATTATTCAAAAAACTGGATTATTAGAAAATTGCTCTGTGAAGGATAGATACCGTTAGCACGTGAAATAATTAAAAGGAAAAAAAGGAAAGGAATTAGCAAAATGCTACAAACATCAGGCGTTCTTAAATTACAGTCTCTGTTTGAGACATAGGTCAAACAAAGAAAAAAAGAGTTGCTCAGGGTCAAAGTTAGTAACGATGACTAACTCTCCAACGTAGCCTATAAGGAAGGTGAAGAACTGATTGGAATTTCTAATTTAAGGTCTAATCTCGTTTCTCGTTTCTAATCTCTTTTACAATATTTTTGCTAGAATGATTAACACACAAAGATGATCTAGAAATATGAGAACTAATTGACCAGCCTCTTGGTCTATATAGATTGAAACTAAATATATATTATGACGGTAATAATATCAGATATCAATAAAGCATCAGCTGTTTTTTGTCAGAGAACCAGGGTAAACACTAAAATGTCAGCTGTTGAAAAGTCTGGATTTTCAGCAGAATTTCAGAGATGCGCGTTCAATTAAGAAGAATGAAGAGAAGAGAAGAGAAGAGAAGAGAATTCGAGTTAGCAGAGGGATTACTGAAGTACCAGATATTCACAACTGATGTTAATGGTATCCTTCAATTAAAAAAACAAACAAACAGGGGATATCCTCCTAATAAGAATAAGATGAACTACTTAGGCACTATGGAGTAGGAAAAAGAGAGAGTGATTGAATAGTTTTCGGAATTAACAGGAATATAAACATGTTAAATAAGGATTATTTCTAAACCAGCTCTCAGATCCTTAAAATAGGCTTGAACACTGTATTGTATACAGTCTCGTATAAAATCTCTTTGTTTTTTGACTAATGTTTTGCTCTGATTACGTATAAATTTAAGTTAAGGGGATAAAAATCCCTTTTTTATCCCCTTAACTTATATCAACCTCGCCAGAAAAAAATAGCCTTTTGGCTTTTCATCTTACGTATAAATTTATTCATCAGACGTCCTATCATACAAGCATTGCTAATTCATCATTGAAAATTCTTCCCAAACAGGTGAAACGTTTTACTTTTTCTGTAGGTTCTCCATTCAGGACCTTTCATGATTTCTCAGCTATTTGTCTTAAAGTAAAAATCGATGGGAGGCTTAAACTTATAAAATTATTTAGTGATGATACTTAGAGATTAAAATACTATCTTGAGAAATATAAATAATTTAATCTGCATAGTGGATATTTCCTAACAATATATATATATTCTTCCTACTTTTCCCTTTCAGTCGTTTCCGACTGTAGGTGACTTTGTAGGCATTGCTCACAAAGTATTCCTGGTGATATTTTTACAGGTTTGTTCACCATTGCTTTCCCCAACTCCTCAATTTTATCCGGTCTCGGGACTGGCGTATGGCTGGGACGTATTCATGACTGTAAGCCATGTTGGTTCAAGGGGCCGGTTTTCCTGTTCTGTGTGACGAAATACCCGAGTTTCCGGATGAAAAAATCCTCTACTTCCGTATGAGACGGGTTAACTTACTTTTCGTCGAAAGAGACCAGATAAAGGTTCCTCACGTCATAGACGGGAATCAAACCAAGGTTTTTCCGACCAAACGGCTTCGTGTATACTGACTGAGCTACGGAGTATTCATCTAGCACTAAGTTTTGCACAAGCTTCACTGCTGAAAGGCTGTCTTATATGCAAGTGTCAAAAATATAAATTATATTAGTACAAAGATGTGTTAAACCTTAAGGATTAGAGTTTTTTTTTTCTTTTTTTTTCTTTTAGAAAGGAAAAAAATAGCAGAAAGAATTCCATAGGAATATTTCTTTTGAAAAGAGTATTTTATCAAATATTTTATAAAGTATTGAATGTTATCACTACCGAAGCACATACTTTATCAAGTATGCGCTTCGGTAATAAAAGTTTTTTTTTTAGCCAAAAAATGGTCAGGCGATATTTTGTGTTACAAATTTACTTCGTGTTTCTGCAATCTCTATTCACACAATTCCAAATACCAGAGAATGCAACAGCAGGTCATTGAAAGAGCGTATTCATGGAAAATGGTCCAAAATTCCAGAAATAAATCACTACAAGGATGAACATGTCAGCGAAATTTTACTGCAGCTACCAAACATAATTGACAGGATATTCAGAGCAAAGTCATTTTTCACATCTCAATGACCGGCTTGCATTGGCCATGAATAGAGGTTTCTGTGTTGGTCGTTGTACTATGATGCATGGACTCTCTCTTCCACCTCCTTCATTCTTTTTTTTGTTTACTATACCGAACTCAAGAGCAAAGTATTCATTGCTGGTATGTGTGAGCAGAACATCCTGCCAGTTTTATTTGATGTTTCCTTTCCAGTATTGCAATGTATATTGTCCGCTATATGTCATTCTACACAACGATGAGATTCCCATTTCGTGATTAATGTCATGGATCTCCCGCACCTTCTTGGATGTTTACTATTTTTGCATTTGTTTCTGTTTAAGAGAAAAATGTCACTGAAAAGAGATCAAATCCAATACGCTATTTCTTTCTGTAGTACCACTTATAATATGAGAAATGCTTGATTTCTACACAATCATAACTAGCCATATTTGCCAAACATTCTTAAATAACTGTAAAAAAATAACCATCAGTTACGAAAATTAAGCGGTTTGAAACGTAGTCAATAAAAATACTGTGCATGAGACATATGATTTTCCAAGTTTACAAAAAGTGAACTAAAGATCTGATATTCATTTTTATGCCTTATCCGTAAACTCACTTTCAGAGTTCGTAGGTGAGTATTTAAGAAACCGAATTATAAGAGAGGGTTTTTCCAGGACCGATTTTAAGGAGAATTTGGGGAATCCTCCACACGAAAGCTCTTTCATAGTTAAATCGATGTGGAGTTAGTAAAGTGTTAGCAGTTAATCCAGTGAGAAATATCTCATCAGGGGGATAGCTGCAGTAAATTAGTTGAGTTTATTACGTCTGTCAATTTGGCGGGCTAATCGAATAGGAAAAATTCCTCCACCTCTGAATAAAGCTTACTACTGTTCGTTTTTCTTTTAGTAAATTGGTTTACTTTCATCTCTCCTTTGTAGTCAGTCGGTAAAACGATTATGCATTTTGCATATAAAAACACTAGTTTGAATAACGTTCGAGATGCAAAGAATCTTTTAAGAGCACTTTTAAGCTTAGGTGAGTTAACCGTTCTCATACAAAAGTGGACGAGCCACCCTAGCTCAGTCGGTAACAACCATTCCCATCGAGTGGAAAGGCATGGATTCGAATACTGTTTAGGAAAAGATCCAGTATACTGACTTTTCAACGGAAGGTGAGCTAGCTAGTCCCGCTTGTCACGGAGGTGACAGGGGTCTCCCAAGGCCAATTTTTTCCCCTCAAAACCAGAAGAATACATACAATTAACTGACATAATGCCCTGGTCAAATAAGCATAGGCCTGTAATCCCGAATAAAAACAGCAGCAGCAGCAGCAACAACAACTTGTAAGGAAACTACTTTTCCTTACAGAAACTTAGTGATTTTTCATCTCGCGAAATAGCAAAATAGCACACATAACGTACTTTCCTCAAATATTCAATTGCATCGCAATAATTCACAAAAAATTGATGTACTCTAGCATTGAATACCGAAGGCACTGAAATACAAAATGCAGTATTGATTATAGGGTGGTATATTACTCAGGAGGACTTTATACTCAACCCAGTCAAGTGTGTTTAAAGATCAGCGTATCGAGTTAGTTCGAAGCTTTCAATATATCAATACAATTAAATTAAAATGATAACCTAATAAAATTCTCAATTAAAGTATTTAAAATTATTACTATAATATTCTTTGGGCCAATTAGTCATAATTTTTGGGATAAAGTTCAATTAATTCTAATTGACGAAGTCGTGTCTCAGAAATCATGATGAAGAGTTATCTTAAAATAATTCACTATGGCAAAATCTGCGAAGATGAGGGCCAATTATGCGAGAAGATTTTTGCGTTATGCAGAAATTCGACCTTGATGAATTTCTGTGTTTTTTTCGTACACAAAACGATACCAACGACGTCCACTTCAGTATTCTGAAGTGGGCATCATTGGTGTCGTTTTGTGGCAATCTACAGTTTGAAGTCTAGAATTTCTTCAGCTATTAGTGATTTGCAAAAGACCAGTTTTAGCTATTGTGTTATTTTCAATAAGCAATGATAGCGATAATTTTGACTTCACAAATGATATAAATATAATAAAATTAATAAAAATACAGATATACAATAAGTAATCAAGATCGACAATTTAATCATTTGGCACTATTCAATATCTAATAAATTATAATAATTTATAATATTATAAATAAATAAATTAATTAAAAATAATAAAGTATGAAAGTTAAAAATAACCACATAGTGTACTTGTATTACAATACAAGGAAAAGAAATATTCTAATTTTAAATGAACATTTTGAACTTGAGGATACTTTCAAATGGTCATATGAAAGTTTTGGTACTGCTGATAATGGAAGCGTTTTAGTCACATTCAATTTCTTTCATTAGTTATAAATATTAAACATTTGCAGGAAAATAAAAGATGTCTTAAAGCACATTATAAATATTAAAAATATCAAAATAATTAAATAAAAATTATAAAATAACAAACATTTATATTAATCTGTTTAAAATATTATTAAAATATGCTTTGTGGCAATTAATCATAAGATTTTGATTAAAATTGTTATAATTCTCTTTACGAATTGGGTCTGAATCATGATGAAAATTTATCTTAATTTGTTTTCTGATATTCTCCATTAAAATTCTCTCTTTAAACACGACAGAATGTATATTTGAATTTCAAAATAAATCGTTTAAAATTTTATTTCCAAGGTATGAATAATAAACGTAATATTACTATTCCAGTTGGATCAAACATTGGATTAAATAACATAGATTTTGCAAAGGAAAAAATATTGAGAAGGAACAAGTGAAGAGACGATACGCCAAGCATTGCTGTTACTAACAATCACAACAAGAAAAAAAATGTTAATATTCTTTCGATTCATTTAATAACATCATTAAGGAAACGAAATGAGCCCAAGAAGCATTTCTTCTTCTTCTTCTTCTTCTTTTTATTTTTATTAATTCAGTGTTCCACCAGGAGATCTAAGTCCATCAAGGATGGCTATGCATGAACTCTTAATTAAATTACTTTTTTTTTTTTTTAAGTTCTGGACAGTATTCGTGTTTTCACATTTTGGATGGAAAAATTGGAGTACCCAGAGAAAAATCAAACCTGAATATCAACATTTGTACCAAAACTAGCTAACACCACTGTGGCAACAACCAAATACGTGAAAATCTTTCTTAGCTACTATTTTTGAATAGGAGCTTGCTCTTCTTCTCGTCCATGAATTAACATATTCAACAGTTCTCATTACTTATGATCAAATGTCATGTCAAATTCATTTTCCTTGAATATCTATATGAGGTATACGAAATTTTTCAGTAATGATAACCATCAACAATATTCATAACACACTCCTTACGAATTGATAATTAATTAACTAATCATCTATGTGGCGTTCAAAAACTGAGTAAATAAATTTGCCAGCATGGTTGTCCAAGTGATTCACATATTTGCTCTTCAACCAAAGGTTCCAAGGGAGGGAATCTTGATGTGGACATGGATGTTTGTGTTTGTCTTTGGATGGTAAATGAATGTCATTGTTGAGTGACTAACGCCCGGGTTAATGGTATACTGCGTATCTATCAGCATTACTATTAAGAACAAAATTATTTGTTTCGTAAAGTAACTGAGAGAGAGAGAGAGAGAGAGAGAGAGAGAGAGAGAGAGAGAGAGAGAGAGAGAGAGAGAGAGAGAGAGAGAGAGAGAGAGAGAGAGATGGGCTTACTCAAGGATGAAGGAACTCACAGAATTTAGAACTCACAAAACTTGACAAACATCAAGACTGGACTTGATCTCTAGGCGAGTATTTTGTAGCTTTTACATTGGATTGAATTTATCAATAGTTTTTCTCTGAGGTGGCTCAGCCAACTCTTCAACATACGTTTGACATCAGAGTTCCTTTGTGAATTCCCACTAAAAGAACATCAGCAGTAGTGATTTAAGAGACCATGAGATAGGATCCGTTCGATTTGTGTTAGAACTTATTCAGAAAAAGCTTTTACGAGGGTGATCATGTGGCTAAGGTGGTGTTGTGCTGGATGGAAATGGTATATTTGCGCTGTCTGAAAGATTGCATAATATTGAAGTATTATGCAAGTGGGTGCTTGGCTTCTGTTGTTGTAGCTTATTCGGCAAAAAAAGAATGACTTAACTAAGAATCCGAAATCCCGAATCTTATATGTTGAATTTCAGACACCAACACTTTTGTTTGGTTACAAGGGCTGAATTTTCAATTCCTTATATTCGAAAAATGTTTGTTAGTCTATCTTACCAGAAATGCAAATAACATAGAATGAACCATTCAAGTTTCAGTTCACAGTATTTTGTACATATCGTTGCAGTAAACCTTGAAATACGCAGTTCGCGTCTGGTTCGACAAATGGATTTACGAGGATTAAATTTATTGATGAACTTACTTACTTACTTACGGATGAACTTAAATGAAATTACTTAAATTTAATTTAAGTTCATCCGAATCAGCTGCTTACTTACCACTTCCTTTCTTTCTCAACATGAAACCAGTGTCACAACTTTCATGCTCTGGAACGACGACGTTATGTCTCTGAACTTTGTCTGGTCTATATTCCTGCTGCTCGAGTTTCCTTTGCACAGTAACTGGAAACTTGAATTCATCAAGCCCAAAACACAACCTCTTTAAACTGTTGCACTGTAATGAATATAGAATGCATCGGTTTAAAAAGCTTGTATAAAAAGGTTTTGATATATCGTCTACTTTATAGACTACTAAAATTAGTGTTAGTTTTAGGAATATATCACCTTAATGTTGTTGTTGTTGTTGGTGGTGGTGGTAGTTTGCAAAATCTTTGTTGGTGATATTTAACTCAGCAGCAGTCTTTAGCGAATCCCATAGCAAAAATCATTGGACAAAACATAAGAATAATGCACAAGTGCTACAAGATTTGAATATCGATAAGCGAACCGGATGTACTTCATCATCTAGTATTTGAGGACACTATGGAAGGAACAAAACTCAGAGGAAGACCAAGATTATCATCTCATAAAGTCCTTAAAACTGCGTTGGACTTTCAAAGCTGTTGGCATATGAAACAACGTGCTTTGTTGCAGAAAACGGTGGAAGGCATGAACTCGTCCATTTTTGAGGACGGAAGAGAATTTAACACAACGGTTCCTTACCTACCCTCAGTTTCAGTTGAATGTTAGTTCTCTATTGCTTATTTTCTTTGACTCATATGCATAATTGTCAAAAATTCCGAAACCTCATTGCTAATTATCGATTCCCACTTGGAGGGGAAAAAAATCATTTTCTTTCAGATCATTTCAAATCTCTGACTAAGCTACGGCGATATTTTTAGTATTATTAGAACTAAAAACTAATCGTCAGAAACATCGTCTGTGGTTTTCATATAAGCCGATATTGAGGTATGCTGAAGAGTCATAAAATGGAAAACAAATATAATTTTTGCTATATGTTCTGAAAGGTTCTCGGCCTCGACCATAGATGGCAACATTATCGGCAAGATGTTTTTTTTTTTTTCTAAGTTCGTACAACTGTCATAAGCATCCATGTGAAATTGCAAGTCATTCTATCAAGTTGTTTGTTTTATATAACTATTTGAAACAAAAGAAACAAAAGTGTTGTTTGTATCCCGTGAAATGGATAAAATTGAGTAGAGTGCGGTTTTAAAATTCTTTGTAAAAGAAGGTTTAACGCTAAAAGAAATTCATTCGAAGTTCATGAAATTTATGGGTACTCTTCTCCTTCGTTTGCGACAATTAAGAAATGGGCTGCCTAGTTTAAACATGGCCGTACCAGCCTTGAAGATGATCCATGTGAAGGACGACCAAAAGTGTAACAACACCAGAAATCATTCATCCATTGCACGATATGGTATTGAATGATCGAAAAGTCAAGTGCGTGAAATTGCTAAGACTATAGGCATTTCAAAAAACGTGTAGGATATATTTTGCATGAAGAATTGTAAATAAAAAGCTTTGCGCAAGATGGGTGCCGCTTGCTCACACAAGATCAAAACGCACTCCATGAAAATCTCTGAACAATGCTAGGAGCCTTTTAACAAGAATAAAACTGATTTTGTGTGTCGACTTATTACTATGGAAGAGACGTGGATTCACCATTACAACCAGAATCCAAACAGCAGGCAAAACAGTGGAAAGAAGCCGGTTGTTCAGCACCAAACAAGACAAGTCGGTTCCATCAGCAGGAAAGGACATGGCATTGGTGTTTTGGGATGCTAAAAGCTTTTGTTTATTAATTATCTTGAAAAGGGTAAAACAATAACCGGGGAATATTATTCCGATCTTTTAACCAGACTAGACGAAAACATTCGTGAGAAAAGATTTGCAGAAGAACAAAATCAAATTAAGTGATCTGCACTATGAATTGTTGGAAAATCCACCCTATTCCCCAGATTTGGCTCCTCTGACTTCTATCTCTTCCCAAAACTAAACCTCTTCGTCACTGCTCAGTGTTTTTCTTCGAATCAAGAGGTGATCGCAGTTGTAGAGGGGTATTTTGTAGATCATACTGAGAACTACTACAGGGACGGGATAATGGCGCTGGAGCCTCGCTGGCCTAAATATATTAGACTTAAGGGTGATTTTGTTGAAAAATAAAAATAATTTTGAAATTATAAATTCGTTTTTTCATTGTTAGGCTGAGAACCTTTCAGACCAACCTCGTGTTTTCAAATGATATGTTACACCTTTATTTTTTAAACTGGTTGATTACTGAGACCTGCTGATAAAAGAATTTTGAAATTTGGAACTATCTGAAAGATATGCATTCCAATATGCTTCTGGTCTGTTGAGAATTTCCTTTTTTTGGTATATTCGCTTTGAGTTAATTTGTACAAATAATCATCTCAATAATTAGGGAATTCTATCATGTTGTTCTATTAATTTGTATTTTGGTTTACTAACAAGAATGCAATTTGGTCGGTTAAATTCCAAACTACCAGCTCATTATCGTTTTTTTTTTCAGTATTGAGATAGATACTAAGAGGCTGACCCAATAGAAGTTGGGGATTATATAAGGTGTAACTTGGAACTCCTAATAGATGGGGTCTCTAAATGAAGAAAATATTGCGAAGTGTCGTGTTTTAGAATTTTATGATAAGCAAATAATTATTGGTGTAAAAATAGTTATTAAACGCCTTAATTTCTGCAAAATTAAATCAAAACTTATTTGATATGCGCAATAAACAAATAAAACAAACTTTTATTTGTTTACTCACCTCATTATATCCAAATTAGAATATTGTCCTATTCTGACGATTTTATATATAAAAATCGATATAACGTGTTAA
Source organism: Typopeltis vanoorti (assembly GCF_054136105.1). Classification (NCBI taxonomy): domain Eukaryota; kingdom Metazoa; phylum Arthropoda; class Arachnida; order Uropygi; family Thelyphonidae; genus Typopeltis; species Typopeltis vanoorti. The sequence continues at coordinate 147,951,643 of NC_143552.1, read as the reverse complement.
CAAAAGAATTTTGTTTTACAGTGATCGTTCTGAAATCCATTTAGAACGATAGTTTACCATTCCGAAAGTTATATGCTTCTCAAAACGAATGAATAAATTTAAATGAACTATATTTTCTCAGTAACCCTCTATTCATCCACAGAAAATTGGAAGCATTTATCTTCTCTGCATTTTTCAGTTACTAATCTAGGTAGGAAGGTGCATATCATTATTACAGTATCGGCTGCGTTTAGGACCGTTGTGGTGACCACTGTGTGTGTGATGTCAGCCATATACATGACGAAGAGTATGGATGATAACAGAGAACCCTGGGGACAACGGCTGTGATTCTGCGTTCAGTCGATCTGATTTCCAGCAGTTTCACTCGAAGTTTGCAATCGTTGAGGTAGGATTTGGTAAGTTGACTAGTCCTAGTGAGCATTTGGTCACCAGGATATTGAAAAGAAGCCCATGGTGTCGTATTTATGGAATGCTTTGATCGATGTTGAGTGCTGCTTCCAGGTTTAATATAAAAATACATTCATATTATTTATATTTCCTCTATTAATAGTTAGGATATTTAATGGGGTAGCGTTAAAATTCTGTGCTATGTCTTGCTGGTGACATAGCTCTATAGAATTTTATTGCATTTTTCTGTAAGTTAATATAATGATAATTACTATAATTAATTATCCTTTATTTCAGGAAAAAAATGAATTATAAAAATATTTATTCAAAAATATTTATGTATTCAAATAAAATCATCTTATATCGGGGATAATTCGCTTCGTATAAATCTAACTTTCTAAGAGTTGTAAAATTTGGGCTGTTTGTTCTAATAAAAATACTAACATCGATGGAAAGAAAAGGAAAGTAAACATGGAAACAGCGTAAACAGACCAGTTCACGGATGCGATTAACAATAACACTCGGTAGTCGGAGATATCAGGAAGCAGTTATATTTAAACTGCAACCGGGAAACATAATATCCGCTGACATACTTCCCAAGATTCGTTACATTAAGCAATCTCTTCTCCGCTTCTCCCGAATATCAAGAATGCAAAGGGATTTCTGAATTTACTTTCCATTACAGCGACTACTCTTCACTTGCTCATTTCCACGAGGAATTTGACCCTAAACTTTATTCGGTATTAGGCGGATGTGAGATTATTATCGCCACTGCTGTCATCTATAGGGACATTTCATGTCTATGTATCTAATTTCTCATATGGCACTTCACAACCAGAACTCATAAATGAACGCTGTATACATAGAGTTATTCAATGGGGGGGGGAGGCAGAATAACTGGCTGAAATCTAATACTAATGAAAAATCGAGTAAGTAACTGAAACATTCTATGACGATATTTTATCGCGCGCACGCACGCGCGCACGCACACACACACACACATACACACACACACACACACACACACACACACACACACACAATATATATATATGTGTGTGTGTGTGTGTGTGTGTGTGTAAGCAAACAGACAAACAAGTCAAGTTTGCGCCTGCACGTAATGCAAGTCTAGCTGACCCTGCACGTAGTGCAAGTCAAGGCAACTCGTGGTAAAGGTAGAATAAACTCTGATCACTAATCTTAATATTTAAACTTAATGCAAAGCCCATCTCCTTGAGGAGATGTATGATGCTTTGTATTAAAGGCAAGGGGGCCACTACCCAGACCGGTTTCTACCTTTATTGAGGTCTCATCAGTGGGAGCCAGGCTTAGGAATACCAATATTTAAGTAATACAGAGCTTATAAGTATTTTACCAAAACAAGTTACCATAAGGTGTTTTGACCTTATTAAATAAAAATCTCAGGATGAGAAATGGATGTAGAAAGTTTTTTACCTTGGGTATAATATATGTTTGCTTACTTGGGAAATGGAGTACTTTTCTTCGGAATATGAGCGGTTCTGATCTGTGGTGGGTGGAAGGCCATCACTGAGTGGAGCCAACGCTGAGATGGACGGTCTTTCGCCCACAATTGAGTGGTCTAGGGATCGTCCGAATTTTTTGAGACGGCTTTACTTATTCATAAGGTCGAAACCGGTCTGGGTAGTGGCCCCCTTGCCTTTAATACATAGCATCATACCTCTCCTCAAGGAGATGGGCTTTGCTCAGAGTTTATTCTACCTTTACCACGAATTACTTTGACTTGCACTACTTTGCGGGTCAGCTAGACTTGCAATACGTGCAGGTGCAAACTTGACTTATATTTGTCTGTTTGCTTACTTGGTAAATGGAGTAAAACCAGGTTTAAAATAGCTTGGCATATTTAACATATTTAACATATTATACCCAAGATAAAAAAACTTTCTATATACCAAAGGTAAAAAACTTTCTAATTGATTTTTTTTCTGGTGGAGGAAGATTAAAGTGCATATAATTAAACTAGATTCTAATTTATTACAGTAGGACCTCCGTATCCGCGGTTCAATATCCGCGGTTTCACTTATCCGTGGTCAACCCCGGTCCGAAGATATTAACATACGAAAGGTCAACTTGCGAAACTTTCATAGTCTCTACAAACATTCGGCTTGAAATAATGTTGGATCTAATATCCACTTTGCTTATGTAATTTTACATTGCAGAAATGAAGCCGTATGGCTCTTTCTTTTAGTAATAGACAGTTCGGCTGATCGCAGAGATTGTCCAACACCAGGGCAACTCGTTGCAAAGGTGGAGAAAGCTACACACCCACTGAGGTTGCTGAGATTCCATTCACATTCAGATAACTTTATTACAGGTATGTTGTTATGATTGTTCTATTTTATTATTAGTTATTGTTGTAAATCTTTTACTTGGCGTAATTTATAAATTTAACTTTGTCATAGGTATTTATGTACAGGAAAAAACATAGTATATATATATATATATATAGGGTTCGCTTCTATCCGCAGTTTCAGGTATCCGCGGAAGACGATGGAACCAAACCCAGCGGATCAGGGGCTTACTGTATTATTATTATAATTATTATTAAAAAAGAATTATTATTATTATTATTATTATTATTATTATTAAATTTTACTGATAAGAATGAAGTGTCTTGAAGAAGTTCTGTATATGGTCTCTGGAGTTCAATTTCTAGATTATATAACTTCCATGACTCACTCACGTTACTATTTATGATAAGTCTGTAACCTTTCGTGGGAAGGGTTAATAACAATAATAAAAAGAACTAGTGAATAATGGATATACTTTTACTCACACTTCTTATAATGTGTTTCATATTTCATGGATCAGTTAACTCTAATTTCCCTAAGTATATTATTTTACAACAAGAGGATATTTTCCTGCTATTGGAATATTCTGTCCTTAGGCTCAGTTATGTGCCGGAATTTTAGATATGTCCTCCAGCAAATATAACTATGCTTATAATCTAATGGAATATGATAAATAGCGTCTGCATAACAGAAACTAAGTAGGCTGTAAATTTGCATGATATTATTTCTCTCATGTATTACTATTTCACAAGCGACTATACTATTACATTACATGATTGATATTTTTAACCTGATATTATTTCATTTATGCATTTCTATTTTATAAGCTGCTATTACATTGCATGAAAATTGATCTACGAGTATTTAAATTTAACACGAAAAAAAAAAAACGATTAATGTAATATTTAAACATTATCCAAAATAATACTTAAACATTATTCAAAACATGAAAAATCATACTTTTTTCAAAACTCAAGTAATATCATCGTGCAATAAATACAACGAAAAACTATATGAAATTTTTTCATATATAATAATAATAATTTATAAGTCAATATTAGATGTTTTAAAGAAATTGTAATCCTATTTAATATTTTAAAAAAGAAATAAAATACGCAAAAATTTATTGTAACATAATAGTTTAAATTAAATTATAAAGTACATTTTAATAAATATTGAAAAAAATTAAGTTATTATTTATTCATTTAAAAATATAACGATACCGATTACTGAATCAAAATGCCTCCTGATGTCGAAGAAATTTAACTTTGTTCAATGAAATTAAACTATACATTAAAGATGCCAAGAAATTATATACTTGGTTTTAATTCTTTAACCAAGGAAGCAAAACAAAGTTTTGCGCGTGAAATATATACACGTCTGAGCTACCTGTATATAGGCTAATAATAATAATAGAGGCTAATAACTTCGCATCACTTGCCTTAGTATGTATCCTATAATACAAAACACACATCCTATCGGACGTGTAAAACGCCTGAAAAGAACCACTACCCATACCAGTTTCAACCTTAATTAAGGTCTGAACAGTGGGAGGATGTGTAAAATGCTATGCATAACGGAAAAAGTCACTACCCAGACCATATATCTCATATATGATTTCTGCATTACTTCAACTTTGGTATCTCTCGCGGGTCAGGCTCCCACTGATGAGACGTCGATTAATGTCGAAACCGGTCTGGGCGGTGGCCCTTTCCATTATACATAGCATTTTACACGTCCATATAAAAGTAGCTCAGACGAAATTAAAGTATGTTCATGCAGGCCAAGTAGGTAATGTACACGTTATTCGAACAATACTGTGAGTTCTAATCATACTTTGGACATGAATGTTTGTCAAGCTCTTTAGGTGAAACGTGAAGTTCATTACTGTCAGACCGCCATTCTTCTTAATGGAGGCCTGAAGTGGCTTGAGAAACTTTCATCTTGGGTATTTACAGAACAGTTTCCTGATTATTTAAAATTTAGCCACTCAGGATACTAATACTAATATACTATATATTTACAGTCTTTCTTTGATAAGAGTCATATAAAACAGCAAAAAAAAAAATCTTAAATTTACGACCTGGGAAAAAAGATTTACATTTGGTCAGCAAACTCTATAAACGCCTACAGTTATCCTTCATTTAAAATGGCGTTTTCCAACCACCCATGAATAACTTTCCACTCAGAGAACTCTTTCGCACTAAATTGAAAATTGTGTTTCATGTCTTATGTTCAAACCCATCAAGATGAATGATTTTCTGTTTCCATTTCAACTTTTATTTTTATGATTTATTTTTATACGTCTATATATATATATATATATATATATATATATATATATATATATATATATATATATATATATATATATATATATATATATATATATATACTGTATATATATATATATATATATATATATATATATATATATATATATATATATATATATATATATATATATATATATATATGTTTGTCTTATAAATATGTTTGTCTTATATATATATTGGCGTAAATTGCTAAGAAAAGAATAATCAGTTACACTTTGCCTGGTTGAATCGTGATTAAAACAAGTGAATTTAAACATAATAATGAACAATTATTAACCGTACCGCACTCAAAAGAGAATACGGATTTGAATCCCTTCTAGTAGACAATCACCCATAACCGTGGCTGATTGTCTTTTAGGTGGAGACTGTGGATTTCATCTCCTCATGTGAGACTACCGACCGGTGAAGCTTTTAGCGACTTGAAAAGCTTCATCCTTGAACTCGATACAATTTCCAGATTATGTAAAATATAAATAAAAAATACATATAAAATTAATAAACATACAAATATTCTTAGACCAATGACTAATTAATGCACTACTAGGTTACAGTTCTTTTCTGGGTGTGAGGCATATAAAAACAATAGTAAAAATAAAAAATAAATTGAAATAGAAACAGAAAATCATTCAGCTTGATGGGGTAGAACAGAAGACACGAAATATAATTTTCAATTTAGTGTGGAAGACTTCTATGAATGGAATGTTATTCATGGTATGTTGAAAAAAGTCATCCGAAATGAAGGATAACCGATAGACAAATGTCTATAGAGTTTGCTGAGTAAATGTATATTTTCTTTCCCTGGTCACAAATTTAAGATTTTCTTGTTCTTTTATATGAATCTTACCCACGAAAGACTGCAAATGTATAGTACATTAATGTTATTACTATGAGCGGCTAAAGTTTAAATAATTCAGAAACTCTTCTCTAGGGACTCATGATGAAACTTTCTCAAGTCACTTCAGGCTTTCATTAAGCAGAATGGAGGTCTCACACGTGGCGATGAACTTCACCTTTCACCGAAGGAACCTGACAAACATCCATGTCTGAAGTGTGATTGGAATTCCATCTACACGGCTTGCATGAACATAGTTTAATTTCATTGAACAAAGTTTAATTTCTTCGACATCAGGAAGCATTTTGATTCGGCATTGGTATCATTATATTTTTATATTGATAAATAATAGCTTAAATTTTTAAATATTTATTGAAATTTATTCTGAAATTTAGTCTACACTATTATATTACAAAAAAATGAACGATTTAATTCTTTTCCTTAAATTGTTAAATATATTTTATTTTTCTCGGAACACCTAATATTTACTTGTAAATTATTAATATATATAATCATTTCATAGTGTGCTGTTGTGTTCTTTGTACGATGATGTACATAGGATTTTATTATCTTATACAGGGTGGTTCAAAATTCCACGTACAAACTTTGAGGGCAGGTAGAGAATATCGAAATCAACCATATTCACATACGAAAGCATGACCGGCAACGCCACCCGAAAGTGATAGGTGGCGCTATTCGCCAGCGCTCCAGGTGAGCAATTGGGGCTTCCTCATTCAAGCTTCCGACGTCGTACGAAGAACATGCGTCGTTTTACGAATGCTGAGATGGCAGACATGCACCTCATTTACGGGTTAGCTAATGGACGAACCTCTGTATGAATGTATCGCGAAAAGGTACCCAAACAGACGTGTACCGCATCACCAAATGTTTGCGCATTTGCATCAGAATTTGTTTGACTATGGATCACCGGCATGATAGTGGGCGGCCTCGATCGACACAAAATCCCGCCATGGAAGAGGAGGTGTTGCATGCGATGGGCAATATTCCAGAGACAAACATTTTGAATCTCTGCCTACCTGCACTCTGAGTCCTTACATTCATTTCATCTACAACGGGTCCAGTTACTAATGGCCGAAGATTATCCTCAACGTGTGGAATTCGGGCAGTAGTTTCTGCAGAAAAGTGCCGTAGACCTGGATTTTCCAACTTGTGTTTAGTTCACGGATGAAGCTCCATTTACCCGGGAAGGGGGGGGGGTCTTCAGTCAACACAATGGTCATGTGTGGGCACATGAGAACCCACACTCTGTGCGATCTCATGCTGCACAACAAAGCTTCGCCATTAATGTATGAGCAGGTATCGTCGTTGACTGTTTAGTCGGCCCATACCTGTTACTACCCCGACTGGACTCCCAGAAGTATCGGACCTTTCTGGAAGAAGTTCTGCCGGATTTACTGAACAATGTTCCACTGACTGTGCGTGGGTAGATGTGGTTCCAACACGACGGGGCTCCAGGCCATTTTAACATTTCTGTGCGTCAGTATTTGGACAGGTCCTTTGGGGCTTAATTGAATTGGCGTTTTGGACCCTTCGCATGGCCCACACTCACCCGATTTATCAAGCAGTGATTTCTTTGTGTGTGTGATCCTTAAAGCCATGGTGTACGAAACGCCTGTTACCTCTGACATGGACCTCGTGCAAGAATCGCCATCGCCCCTGCTAATATCCGGGAAACTCCAGGTATTTTCGAAAATGTACGGCATGTTCCATTGCTAATGGTTGTAACTTTGAGCTCCTCATGTGAAACCATATTATGTATCTAACTATTATTGAACTGTTCAGTTACGCCTAATAAAGTTTTTTACACTACTTACTGCCTTGTGTTATTTCTGTATCTTTGTGTCCCTGTTAGTACCTTCCGGTGACGTTCCCGATCATGCTTTCCTATGTGAATATGGTTGAGTAATGAGAAAATAAATTAATGCAATGTAATTTTTTTTCAGAATTAATTATGCATCTGTATTTTATTAGAATTTTCTAATTATTTGAATTTTGAAACGAATAATACATCCGTATTAAACCAATACAGAACTAATATTTATAAATTTGTCTTGGTGATTTCTCTCTCAAAAGTTAGGTACGAATTGTGTCTAGGACGTTTACGTTCTTCTGGGAGGGTAAATCCTGTCAGGGTGTTTTTTATTCCGTCAAAACAGTCAAAAGGTAAGATTAACTAACGCGATTAATAAACTGATCTCACTGACTACCTTAGCTGCTTCATCCGTAATTTTAAACATTCCGAGTTACTTTTCGCAATTAAGAAATACAAGTCTTTTCTTCAGTAAGCCATACTCGAAACCAAATTTCCAAAAGTATTTGCAGATTTAAAAAGAAAAAAAAAACTATTAGCCTCTTGCAAATGAATTCTTTCAAAAGTCTTCTATACGATGTGGTCTAAGATTGTTGGCATTACTGAAACCTGGTTATCGGACTCAGATATGGTAAATGGGATCGAGTTTGTTTAATGAGTATACTATTTTTAGGAATGACAGAATAGATAGGAGAGGAGGAGGAGTGCTACTAATGATATCTGCAAAAGAAAACTAATTCCATCAATATCACAGAGTGTTATGAAAAATGTAAACCAACAGTTATAGATATGGATAATCCTAATTTAATAGAATAATTACCAATGATAGTGAAGTGATGATAAACGTAAAAATTAAGAGAAAACTGAGATGCATTCCAAGTTGTCTTGGTTGAACTTTTTTTTAATTATTGGAATATGTTCAGTCACAGTGTTTAGTGAAACAGAAAGTAAATGCTCGATTCTGATGCCCCATTTCTTCTTTATTTAGGAGAATCCTTCATATACAATCTCCTCTGTTGCTTCTTTGCCTGCTTATAACAAACTACAGCTCCATAAGCAAGTGGTTGGTGTCATTTGGAATGACCACCGATGCAATTAAGGCTATGAGAACAGTGTATTATATCTGTTACCTGTACTTGTTCCATGACCATTTTGTACACTGAAGAAGATCCTACTGCCTTCGGATGAGACCGGGTAACTCATATTTGCTTTGAAAACCCCGTTATAAAAAACCTACAGTAGGATATTTGCGTCCTAGATGATATTTGAACTCGGGTCCTTCCCAACTAAAGAACTCTCCATGCAAGCAGCTCTGCTGCCACTGCCAACATAACTGGAAATATGAAGAAATGTGTGAAAATTGTACTTCGGCATGAAAACCAGATATGTTGAAGTGTACCGGAATAAAAATTATGCAATACCAGAAATTAAATAATTATTTATTTCATTCAAAGTGTCATAGTCTCATATTATTTTGTGTGTTGTGCATGTGATGCCATTGAGAGATAAACGTTCCAATAAATTGTAATATTCTCATTCGTAATCTATACAAATAAAAGAAGCATTAAGGATTAATAAAATCTTCAAAGGAAGTAATTTATTTATGTATATAATGTTCTCTTTTTTTTATTATTCCTCTAATCATTAAGTAGTTAATTCTTTGGTCTAAGATTTTTTTTTTTTTTTAAAAAAGAACCTTTGCTTAAAATTCGGAGTTTATTTGCAATTTTCTCAAAAATTTGAGACTACTTGTCGGACGTTTTTCTTCCCCAAACAAACAAACCGGTCCCGTGAACACGAATATATACAGACTAGAAAATACTCCTTGGGCAAGGAAGACAACGGGAAATCATCTGGTTCTATTATTATTCCCTAGTAAAGTAGCATTGCTACTCTCATCATCCATAAGGTTGAGGAGAGAAGAAGAAGAAGGATTATGAAAGATAATTAGTTTAGTAGTATGGATTACTAATAGCTGTGTCGATGTGGGAGTTTGGGAATTGTCTTTTTTCTTCATTGTTATTTTGTATAAAGTTCGCTTGAAGGGATGCTTCAAAACGAAGATAAATGTTACTTGTTTTTAAATTCTGTTGTGTTATCATATATACAAATTAAATTATGCTTGGATCTTGAGCCATATTTGTGATGCGTTGAGCTGTCGTTAGGGTAGTGTGAGGCAAGGTAAAGCTCTTATTGTATGGTTTAGTTTAAATGGATTTAATTTTTTTTTTAAACTTAAGAAAACAAGAGAAAAGAATGCTCAGGTCGCAAGTGATTTATTTTAATAATACATGTCTTATTTCAATGAATCGCACTATGTAACAACCTGTGAGTTTAAACATGTCTTTGTTTTCATTACGAAAGCCTGACTGTGAAATGATTTTGACAAATTGTGATCGAAAATTTAAGTCATTAACTGAGGTTTATTAAATGAAGAATTTTGTATACAAAACTAGATAAAGTATCAAATAAGAAATAACATTCATATTAAGCAGAAGCGAAACGAAGCTATAATTTACAAATTAAAAAAAAAACAACGTAAGAAATTAAAACAGTGATGATTTTGTTCTTTTTGTTTTACTAATTTCCATCATGTTTTTGAAAACGATATTTAGCGTCATGGAAAAAATAATATCTTTAGTCACGACTTACTAAAAGTTAAGCTTCAGATAACTCATAATTATGCTTTAAATGCAGCAAGATGTTTAATGAAAGAATGCTAAGATTCTTCAATCTCCATGAAAAGATACAAGTACAAATTTAAGAAAAAAAAAACATCTTTTCATCTGCAGAACTTTTTCTGAAATATTAGGAGATATGATCAATTTAATAACAGAAATGGAAGAAACAAAGAGTCATCAAATTAGGTAGTGTGTATTTATGAGAATGAACAATAAAACTCCTTTAAAAACAGAAATTTCTATTACGCACCGATCGAGAGTTCACTTATGAAAAATACACATCTCTAAACTGATTTGTTTTGGTTTTGAATGGGAGTTCTTGCTCGCTTAAGGTTTCTGTCTGGTCTCCGAAGAGATCTAACAAGTTCGAAATAAAAGTTTCTAATTCAGTGGCTGGTATGTGTATATAAAAACAATAATAACAATTTCATAAATTAGGTTTTATGCAGCCAAAGTCTGTCTCGTGTAAATGTTTTTTGAATCCTTGTAAATGTTTCTTGCGCCGTTCTTCGATAATTTTTTTCTTGGGGTGTACATACTTTTCCCCCCTTGAGTTTTATGTTCGTATTTCCTCTGGTTATGTGTGTTTTGTCATGCTAATAGATAAACGATAATAGTTATCATCATCGTTATCATCAGCAGCTTTCCTTTGGACAAACAGGATGAATGCTTCATGTTTCTTCCATTTTAGTCAACTGTTTTTGTTATTTCGTCTTATTTAGCAGTGATCAGTTATATTTGATAAAGTTTGATAATGAATTTTTCAGTCCATTTCTATTCTTATTGATATCACATTTTGTGTTTTGTTTTAATTAAATGCGCAGTTATTATTATTCTTTTTTTTTATATTTAATTAAATTCGCTCTTAAGCCAACATGCTGTGGATTCGAATCCCGCCTTGGATATGTATATTTTTCTTTAGGTAGGAGATGAATTTCATCGTTCAATGTAAGACGATCCGCGGACTTACTGGAGATTTGTAGTGGCTTGGGAAGTTCATATTTGGTATGTAGAACAGGGTTATGAACTATGTAAAATTACACAGAAAAAAATTATTGAAAATAGAAAATCTCTTAGCTCATTCATGGTACTAATGTAGGATAAACAGAAAGAGATGAAAAATCACGCAAAAACATAAGAGAAACTGCATACAAGATTAAATTTGTCAAGTGAATTCAAAGCTGGAATGCAATCATAATTTGGATGTGATTTCTATTGTGTGATTTGTATGTGATTTCCATCCCGAAAATCACACAAGAGAAATCACATAAAAAAATTACCATTGCATTCCAGCTTTGAATTAACTTGAGAATTTTAATCTTGTATGTCTTGTATGCATCTTCTCTTACGTTTTTGCGTGATTTTTCATCTTTTCCTGTTTATTGGCAATTTTAATATGATTTCCATTTTCTTTCTTTTTTTTTTTTTCTTCTTCAAATAGCGGTGGTAGTGTATAACGTTAGAACACGTTACGGATTTTATTTATGTACTTTATGAAAACCATTCTCGTAGTCTATGAATTTTAGATGAGTTTCAGATTAAGTTTTCAGTATGAATATTACATTAATGCACGCATTTCCTTACAAATGTATTTTAGACATCTTAAAAATATGGGACTGAAGTGCGACTTCACCTTCTATTTTAATGCAGGTATGTAGATTATAGCATGACTCTCAAAAACATTTGCTTCTAAATTTATAGAAAATCATTCTGCGTATATATTATTATTATTATTATTATTATTATTATTATTATTATTATTAATGCACATTTATTCAGTTCAATTCTTCATTCACATTTTATAACATTTTTTTTTTTTTTTTTTGCTTTCAATCTTTACTTTGCGGCCGTTATTAGTAATCCTAACGGATAAATCCAGGTTATCAGTCTTTTGTTTACAATTTTATATAACTTCCTATTATCCTCGGATTTGCACATATTATACTAGTGTTACTTCGTTTTTTTTTCACTGTATTTAGTTTTTAAGTTAAACACAGTCTGAAAATAAAATCTTTTTTACTCCATACTCTAATAATTTATATATTTCTATTTCCCTTTTCTAGTTTGCTTTTATTTTATACTGAATCAAAATATTTTTTTAGACATGTTAAAAAATACGGAATTGAAGTGCGACTTCACTTTCTATTTTTGTTTGTTTTAAGGAAAATAAATTTCTGAAAACGAACTCAGAGAAGATGGATTTCGCATCTATTGTTTGTGCAATAGATTCTTTTTTTATTAATTAAATAATCGTGATTTATTTATTTTAGTGGATACAGATAAAAACAATTCATTTACTTCCTTACACATTCCTCCATATTGACCTAATGATTTCAAACAATGATTTTGCTTTTATATTCTACTTTATTAAAATTTAGATGAATAATTAAACTAGTTGTAGCATATCATCTCCTATACTTCAATGAGAATTCGAAGAACCTCAGATTGTATTACTGATTCAAAACAAACAACAAAATCAACAAAACGTTTGACTCTTTTATTCATTTTAACACAACTTGATCAAAACGTTCTTCCTTAAACCGAATCTTATAAATGTTTAATTTTTTTTGCTATCAGTTTACTTTTCACTAACTGTAATTCAATTCACTTTAGAGGCGTTGTAGTATTAGCTAGGTGTCCTTTTCACAGTGCAGTATTTGAAAGACAACATAATAACCGGAGTTTGAAAGCTGCACCAACTAAGAAGGTAGTCAGGAAGATGATAATGGTGTGTTGTGTGTGTGTGTGTGTGTGTGTGTGTGTGTGTGTGTGTGGTTGCATTTTATTTTTAGAAGAGAATTAAATTGGTGCTATTTCTAAACGATGATGTATTCATAAATTCACCAGCTATGAAATAAAACTCTTAGATATTTCCCCATGAGAATTTCCATTGCATTGAATAGATTTTTATGAATATTTGATTTTCTTTGCTAATTCTACCGTTATTAAGTATAATTTATTTCATATTTCGAAATTCAGTGTTCACGGAGTGAGAATTTTAGAACGGAATATTTGAATGACAACCATGATCGGACACTCCTAAAGATGTATTTCGTAACTGGAGTTGCTGAAATTGCTTCACTGAAGACTTCTGTGTAGACTGGATGATGATAAGGACCTGATGCGGATTCACCTGTTAAATGAACGGATTCGTTTCCTAAACTGCTATCCAGTAAAACTATTACAATTTATTTCCCGTGCACTATTTAATAAGAACTATCGGAAGTTTTCAGTCATCGGTGCATCCAGAAGTGATAAAAAATAAACAATGCAACAGCACTCCCGCAAAAAGATCGACGCACCCTTTTGTGAAATAATGTGCTGTTGGAAAAACTATAATTTATTCAGCGGATGAACCTTCCCCTCCTGCCGCTTAGTAGTCTCCCTATTTAGTGTGAAACAAGTCGCCATATCAAATGCAGTTTAGCTCGAGAGAAGTTAGCATCAAGTCATCGCTCAGTATCGGATAGGACTGGAATCATAAATGAAAGTAGGCTGGTTACATTAGATCACTAATGCAACTATCTTAAGCAAGCTCAATATTCAGGTAAGTGAAGTAACGCTGACGGAAAGTATTATTCTGCATGCAAATAATTAGATATAAATTTCAGAAATTCATCAAAATCTTGTTATAATTCATATTTCATACTTGAAATTACTACAAAGTTCATATAAAAAATATGAACTTATGAAAATATAAAAAATTATATAAACAATTTATATAATTTTTTTGTATTAAATCTTCAAATACATTTCTCCTAGTTAAAGTTCTATTTTTAGGGAATGCTTAATTCGAAATAATCTATGAGCCGCTATAAAATGCTGATTCGTGCAGGAATGTGAAGTAGTTGGTAAAACAAGAAAGAGCTTTTGACGAGTTTTAGAAACTGACACAGTATCATTTCAGTGATCATTTCACACTAAAATATGTAAAAAGGTAACATAACTGATGACATGTGTGCAAATACATGTAAAAGAAACCGTATCGACAAAGAATGATGTAATTACTAAATATAATTACTGAAGTGCTAGAATCTGAATATCAAGGATTGTTAATGGATATTTAATAAAAAAACGTACTGTTTACAGCTGTAAACTAGAATCATTTCCTACAAGTTCGATCCAGATTGTTTTAAGACCCGAAGTAGAAATGTTTGCCCAGACGTAGAAAAACTTCAACAAGAGTTAATCAATTTAGGATTCTATGGCATTAAAATCGATTCTCGGAATATTTCTACAGTAAATTTATCAATTCTGTTTTGAATATATATGGATTTCTATGAAATGACATTTCTTTTTGAAGTTCTCAGCTACTTTTAAAGAAATTTCTGCACTCCTCTTAAGTAAAAGGTAACACGAAAAGCTTAGTAACAGAAAGTGTCATAAATTAGTATTTCATGTAAATGTCTTATTCACGTGTTTAACTAACAAGAGTAGCATTTTATGTCTATATCGGGATTATCCGTGTAGCTAGGTTAACAGTGGCTATCACTACTTGAGGAGCTTCCAGAGCTATCATCATTGGCAACAGTAATCCATAAGTATTGCAAATAAGCTTCGATTATTTAAGATGCTGTTGCTTGTAATAATTATCGAAAGATATTTCTAAAAACATTTACTGGAAAAGCAATTTTTCCTGCAATTGTACTAAAAGCAGAGTGCAGAATAATTGAAAATCTGTGTTCAGAATGACACATACTGTTCATCTAGGATGGATGCTATTACAGTCTGCCAAAGAGTTCTGAGAATTTCTTAAAGAGAGAAGCAAGTATTATATTTTATAGCTATAAAATTGTTTTCAATAATACCATTATGGTTAATGATGTTATTGAAAACAAGTTTATTGCCATAAAATGTCATTTGTGTCATTTCAGCTGACTTGATAAGATTGCACAAGTGATAAATGAGAGTAGTACTGTATATTTTTAAGGGAATGTCTGCTTACTGAAACGGAATATATATGCAGATAATTATCCTGAATATTAATTAATACCTAGCTGAACTCTCCGGTCAGGGAGAGTTTAACTAGTCTAATACTACACCAACCATTTTCGCAGATGTGGTCAACACGGTTGATGAGACACTTCGGCAATTAAAAAAAAAAGGTAAAAGCAGTTAGATTTACTTGATCTTACAAGGTGACCAAGTAGTCTACTGTACACGCAATGAGAACTAGGTGCGTGATTCGAAGGGATTTAATGTGTTATTTTAGGTTTATTAATACAATCTTGCGTACATGAAAGAACCATGTGACTTTTCAAAGTTTTTTTTTTTTTTTTTTTTTTTTTACGCAGTGCTTCAAAATCACTTGAAATATTACGGAAATTAGTGTGAGTTCGGAAATTAATGAGAAATTAATTTCTTATTAATTTAACTTGAATTCTCCGGATATTTTTTTAAGTTCTTACTCCTCTTCTAGAAAATCAGTAGTCTGTTTCTCCCTTAAATCGTATCCGTTCAATAGATGTGAAGTGGTTGCCGATTATCTTAATTCAGCTGGCTATTTTGCACCATTCTCAGCATTCCTTTTCGCTCAAGTAAGAATTTACGGAACACTGGGTAGTACACATTCTGATTTCGTCTACAGCTATGATGATTGATTGTAGGCAAAAGGAGGAAATAATGGGTTCACACTTTGAAGAAATGTTTGATGGTCTGGTAATTATGACAAACAACGTTCGACAAACTTCTAGATCTATTCTTGAATGAACCATCACCGTCTATCTTCTCATTTCTACAAAACCTGGTAAATGGATGACACTAGAAGTTTTCCATTCGATATCCAATAGCACGCACTGACATCTCATCGTAATGACAAACTGATGATCTCTTCCTGTCTCAAAAACTGCTCTTTTTCATAACACCTGCCCATTCTCCCTTCTACTGTTTTTTGTTTTGCAACTTTCTACGCACACTTTTTTTTATATTTGGTCTTGCTATCGTGCTATGCTTGCGCATGCTCAGTTAAAGGATTAACCGGTGTGCGCCTGGTGTTAGAATGATATTGTTTCACACACACACACAGAAGCAAATGAGAAACGTGTTTACAACATTTTTATAATGGAAAGCTGAGATCAGCCTAAGATGCGAGGGAGTGTTTTCTTGCTCACGATAACCTAGATTTTTCCTCTCAGAAAAAAAATAGTAACCAAAGCACTAATTGGGTGCACAGGTTTACTTTCTGCATTGTCCAGTGTCAGCGGTATTGATTAAAGCAATCAACCGATCCTAAAATCGTGTTAGGCAATTTTATCTGCCAAAAGAAACCAGAATTAGATTTGTTATAAGAAATTGATCCTTTCTGAGTGTCAATCATCAAAATGATTTATTCAATGGAAATAATATGAGTAAAAACCTTTTTTTCTACCCTGTGTACATGAGATAGGCGTCTGTGTCAATAGTTACATTTTTCGTCATTTTTTTTTATAATAAATAGCAATCTAACTATAAATCATTATTTAATCTGATTAAGAAGAAAACAAACTAAACACTTCTTAATACTTCTTAGTTACTTTTAATGTATTGATCATGGTTGTATTAGGAAAACCAACTTTTTTTCAGAAATTTCATTATTTCTTTCTGAACAATCCAAATTTATTATGCAATAAAGAGAAGAGTCGCATTTTAAAATGTCAATATTTTGAAACATTGGAGTCTCAACATTATAGCCATTGATTGTATTCTGTTTAAATATTCTCTGGGATGCAGATTATTTCAGTGACCAAATATCACATAAGTTTCTGAACTACATGTTTCATTCTAAGTTTCATTAATACGTAATTCTGATCGAGAGCTTCGTTCAGTAGTTCGTTGTCTACCACACGCAAATTTAAATAACAACAAAACAAACACATACAGTTTCTGTTTTTGCTATGGATTGGTATGTACAAATATGTACAGGATAATAAAATTTTACATTTTGTGAAATTTTTGTTTTTATGTTTCAGAAAGCCTGTCAGAAGGATAGGGGAAATTTTGAATATTACTTGTGTCCTATCGCTTTTGAGGGTTAATAAAAATGATTTAAAAGACAGGTTAGAAATATATGAATTACTTTTCATTATTTCTTAATCTAGGCTTTAAGAAATGCTTTACATTCCTTTTAATACAGATCAACTCTACCTTTCAAAGGCGTATTGTAGAGTTTCCCTTTGAATGAAACATTTTACAAGGTGGGAGAGAAGACGTTAGAATTGCTATTGGGATATGAGGGTGGACAAAGTATTTTAGATAGAAATCAAAGAAAATAAAAAGGAAACAGTATTGCGAATATATAAACATTACGAATGCTAAAATTAAATTTTAGAGAGACAAGAGAGGTTAACACGGTGGCAGCATAGATAACTTAATTCACTTACGTTCATTGAGCAGCTGTGGTCGCGTTGCCAGTGGTTTCTTGCATGGATGCAGTACACGACCGACACATAATGACTAACTAAAAACAAATTAACCATTATGCTTATATAGGATCATTTCCTTTCTTGTTTGTTCATAATCAGCACGTTTGCCGTACTCACTTGTATAATTCAGCAGGACAAGTGATTATCAAGGACAAATAATTTACTTACATACAATTAGGTTTCATGTTTCTGTCAACAAGCAGTGGAACTGATTAAATGAAATAATGTTGGTACTATGTGAATTACTTTTATATCTTAATTTGTTCGTTAAACATTTGATGTTTATGTTTATTTTCGTTAGAAGTCAGCATATCTATGTAAGTATCTAAAAATGTGCTTATTTTCCACTTTTTCATATATATTCTGCAATTTCCTCCATTATGCTGTGAGCACTCTCAAGAAGCATCTATGTATTAAATACTTGCCGATTTTTATTTTTTTCCTTTTTATTTTGCATTTCCCCTTTTCTTTTTCATTTTCTCCCCCCTCTTCATTTTCTCTTTCCCAGTTTTTCCCTTTTTTCCCAGTTTTCCTTTTTTTTTTTTAATTTTTTCCCTTTTGTTCATTCCTTGAAATCTTACTAATAAAACCTAATAATTCTGAATCTTCGAGAGGATTCTGTTCAAATAATAAGAAAGTCGTCAAAGTTATTCAAACAATTTATTACAATATCGTTACATAACAAAATGCTATTAGAAGAGGACAATTTTAAGAATATTCTTATGGGTATATGCTTTTAATTCAATCCAGTTTATTAAGGCACGGTGTGATTTGGATTATCCTTCAGAAAGATATAATCTGGACATCATTTGATGAATTTACATCCTTTTAAGCAATAATTTACACTTAAACAATAAATGCATTCACAGCACTGAATAACATTCAATATATTCATGAAGATATTCATCGAGAATGACAAAGTAATTCACTAAATTTGTCAGACAATGACATGTCTGACAAAGTTAGTGCAAGTCCCGCCTTCACTGGTTCGTCATCAGAGTTCAAAGTCAGTAGGTTGTTATCATTTAGTCTCTCAGCATTAGGAATAAAGAGTGAGTATTAAAATTTGTATGGAACTCAAGTGCAACAACAGCAACAAAAATAAAGCGAACAGCATTTGGTGATGATGATGATGATGATGCTCTTGGTTCGGTAGGATTCGTCACATACTTCGTGAAAAAGAGAGTATAACAAGGATGAACAAAAATCACATTTTGTTTTAGATGACTGGTTACACTAGCAGAGTTTATGCTAGGAAATTCTGAAACTCTTAGGAACGCAGTACGTCGATTCTATTGCATTGTTATATCAACTTGTGTTGCGATTTTTGCAAAATGTGTGTGTGTTATGTTCCATCGAGTCGTTTCCGACTCCTCCTGAAGATTCCACGAACATACACTCTCCATTCCGATCTCTCCCTGACCATGTCTTTCAGAACCTTCAAGCGCACTCCAGTTGCTTCTTTAACTCCATCCACCCATCTAATTCTTGGTCTTCCTCTTCTCCTGCTTCCATCAACTTTAGAAAGCATCACCAGACTGTCCTTTGCTCGCATAATATGTCCGAAGTATAAAATTTTTGCTTGATGATCATGGCTTCGAGAGAGCAATCTGGCTTTATTCTGTCTATCACTGATTTATTGGTTTGCTTTGCAGTCCATGGTAGTATGAGTCTCCAAACCCATAATTCAAATGCATCTATCTTCCTTCTTTTACTCTTTCTCGGAGTCCAACTTTCACATCCATACAGTATCACAGAGAATAGCATTGCTTAAAGGTTGCTTAAATTTAGATCTTGCTTAAAAATAGATCTTGTTTAAATTTGTCATTGCTTTCTTTCAGGTAATAATCTTCTTCTAACTTCTTCAGTACAATAACCATCTTTATCAATTTATTTATTTATTTATTTATTTATTATCCTTTTTTGCCTTGTTTTTCATTCTTTTCTTTATTCATGATATAGTCCGTAGCAGGCCACCTGCCCATTATAAAGGAAGATGTGTTGGAGAAGTTTGATCTACATATTCTTTTGTGTTACGAAACTATTTTTCCTGGCTTTCTCTTTTAACTTTCTTTTCTTGTTTTCTTTTTCAACTCTTCAGCGTTTATTCTCCATATCGTTTCCAATTTTCCGTATCTGCCTTACTTATATACTTCTTTTTTTAGTTAGTTTGTCACTTCTTCTAAATTTCGATTCCAATTTCTTAATTTTCTCTCCAAGCTTTTATTTTATATTTTATTCTTTGCTTTGAATTAGCATTATTTCTCCACATAATCAGTTTTTAACCCCTCTTAAATCTGTGAACCTCTTAAACCTCTTAAAAGTGACTTAAATCTGTCACTTTTATTTATTTCCATTACTTCATTTTATAATTTGCTATTATATATATTTAGCTGAATTCTTTCTAAGTAGTATTTAATTCGCATTTACTTCATTTCTTAATTCGCATTTACTTCATTTCTTAATTCCATTCTTATTTGCAATCTGTTTTTACAAATGCTGATTTCTGATTAAAAATGAGTAGTCTTACATGATTCTGTAATGACACTGTAAATCAGAGTTATTATATTATCATTATTACACTTTTATAGTTTTTAATCTATTCTCGTAACTTGGTTTTCTTCCACTGGAAATACGTGATCGCTTAATGAACTGGTGAAATCTTCCGGAAATCGAGTGGATCGCAATACTTTCTCCTCAGATGATAAATAATAATTAAAATTTCCCTTTAACAGTCTTGGCCAACACTTCTCTTAGGTATTGAAATTAAAATACGTAAACCTCCATTATTTCTACTTAATCTAAGAACTTCAAAATTTCGCCATCAAGTTTCAACTTTTTCCTTTATTGGCAAAGTTATGGGTAGAATTTTCATAAAGCGTCCATTTTTAATGTTAATATTGTTTTCATTAACTATTGTTGACTTCATTTCAGAAGAGTGTTAGCATTAACAGTGTGCATCCATTTCACAATGAAATTTTTGAAATAAAACAGCAAAATATTCTGAATCCATCATCTTCTGAAATCTTTATTCTGAAAACTGGTGTTGGTGCAATTGCATGGACAAAGAAAGTAATCAGGAAGACGATAACTGTTCGCGTTTTTAATCAATTTCTTAGAAGGAAACTTTGTCTACTATCGGAATGGATTCCTAATGTTATATCTACAGTATTCATTTTGCAGACTTAGAAAGGTTCTAAAGATGCAATCACAGGTGAGTTAAAATTCTTTGCAGTTACACAAAGTTCGTCCTTTCACGGACTGTATCAGCTATGAAATAATCAAGTTTTGATTTCTGAAATAGAATCCCATTCAGATAAATACCTCGTTTAGGTATTAATTTGCAAAAATCCATTATGATGAAGAAATATTTACTTTTTTATTGTGTAATCATTATATGTGCTACGAAGTAGAAGAAAATATCCAGAATGCATTTTTTAATTGTAATGCATTTAAAGTTGAATTTGAGGTCTTCAGTAATAATTTTATCGAATGTGAAGGACTATAGATCCCATAAAATTTTTTTCGTCAATTTTCTTTGTTTTTTCTCTTGCTTTCCACATAATTCATTTACTTTCAAAACATCTCCAGTCTTATCAACAAGATCATTTTAGAATGCGAGATACAAAACTCCATGGATCTGGACTTGAAATGTCTCTCATGACCGGAGTAGCAGAAATAATGTCAACTGAGAATTGTGAGGCACCCTTTACTAAAACCAGAGAAAGATTTTCTTGAATTTCAAGACTCTGGCTATATCTATAGAAAAATGTTCACTTAGTGCTAATAAGCCGATTCATATTCAGTGCAAAGCGAATTGATTCAAAAAAAGAAATGCTTCTTAGAAACACACGAAAGAATTCGATGAGTAAATGCAAGATGGTGTTTACATTTAGCAATCACACGTTTTACTCCTCAACTTTGCATTTTAGTGTAACGTACTTTAAAACGCAGTTTTACCAACTTTTTTCTGCACATTTGTACTTTATATATGTGTATCCTGTAAATAAACATCGAGGCTTAGAATGCAACATCTATCTCACTGTTATACATCTCACTTTCAGAAACTTTTTAATACTGACACAGTGAAGAGTTTCATAGTACGTATAGATAGACAACTTGTCTTCTAAGGAGGATATCTTTAGTTATAGTTGTGGCAGAACTTGTATCTATGAAGAATCAATTGTGCACGATACCTCTAGTGGACACTTCTTTAAATTCAGAGTTTTTTAGTCTATATATAGTAAGATCTTTACTGTATAATACGAATGGAAGGAATAAGTGTAACAAAATGACTTACCCTGCCTGTTGGTAAAAATGCAGAAAAAATCATTGCAGCTGATAACTTATTTCCAGAATGACTTTGTTGCCTTTTCTTCACTTTTCACAGAATCACTTTCCTTTCTAAATAACGCAGATTTTCAAATATTTAATGAATATTTGAATATATGAATAATGAATATCTAAGTCCATCAACTTTTCTATTTATGGGGATTTCTATAATTTCCAATTAATTGCTCCTCTTATGTTCATTTTCTATCACTTTCTGTAACACTACAATGTTAAAAGAGTACTCACTTCACAATGATATTAAGTAATGATTCAACATGAAAAGGTGTAAACAAAAGATTTCTTGGCAGCTGCAGTTCAGAATTTGTCTCAACGAAGAATTATTTGATGCTGTTAAAATATGTTAGAACATTGTCTACTTTGAATCTCAGATATAACAATTAATTACATCTATGACACATAATTCTACTATGCAGAAAAAAGTTAAGCAAAAGGAATCAGTTAGCAATGAAATTGATGCACTTAATAATATTCTTATCTTTTGTACATAACTTCTGATAGCAAGTTAGCTGCGGTTTTCCCACAAAGCCTTATATACGACACCAAATATATTTGTAGCACTGAATATGATGCGAGATGATCAGCGTAATACAGAATGATTTGATTCTCCGGAAGTTCACACTTTCCAGTGAAGTAACTCACAGAATGACATGATTGGAAAAGTTAACGTAAGTCGTACTCTTTATGATTGAGTGGTGGGTATTGAAGTTCAAAGGCGGTACTTTGTTATCATTTTGTTTTCAAATCAGGAATAAAGAATGCGCATTAAATTGCGTATGGAACTCAGTCTCAATCGAACGAAAAACATGAAGGAAAGCAAACAGCATTTGGTGATGTTGCTCTCGGCCTGCACGAGTTTTCAAATGGTTTCAAGACTAAGAAGGAATGATAAGTACAAAAGTGAGCACAGCCATTACTTTCTTCAATCAGTACGCTCATTATCAGAAAATTCTACAATGACGAACAGCAGAGTTTGTGGTGAGAAAAATTTTACAACTCACATACTTAAATCAACTATCAGCTATCGCATACTTTGATGAACTTGTGTTGCGATTTTTACATTTTTTATCAAACAGTGCATTTTTTCCTCACGAAACTTTCTTTTTCTGTACTTTTACCCTCCTTTTATTTATATTTTAATATGTAATAGGTAATACTCCTTTTATACAAGATTATTTGTCTTAAAGTTTGTCCTTTTTATGTCTACATTTCTTTTAGGTTATAGAATTATATTTTTCCAGCATTCCCTGTTAATTTTTTTCACATTTTCGTTTTTACCAATTCAGGTTTTATACTTTATATCGTTCTATAATTTTCTGCTACTTGTCTTCACTTATTTTCTATTTTATTTTATTTATTTATTTACTTTTTTGTATTTGATCATCTCTGTTAAATTTTGATTTTTCTTCATCTAGTTCCTTAGGTCTTAGATCTGTTGCAACAATGTTTACTGTAATTCACATTTCTACCTTCTTGGAAATAGTGGTTTCTATTTTCTATTCGTTTAATTCTTCTTTCTTTTTATAGTCTGTTAGCAGACTTTTGCCTTCCATTTTTTCTATCTGATTTCCATCTATTTACTAATTGTTCTGCATAAATATTTCTATTTCTTCATTTCGGATCACTTCATTTGTTTATTTTCATAATTTACCTAAAAGGTTTTATTTCTATAATAGTATTTAACTGCTTGTCTTCACTGTTGTAGCATCTTATTTCAGATGTATGTTATAGCTGGTCTTATTATACTTTTATATATGATTATCAAACTCTGATATTAAAAGTTTTGTTTTTCCACATTATTCTGCTTAAACATTTAGATATATTTCATCTCTGGATAACTTGCTTTTTTATTTCATTTTCTGTAATTCTATCTGAGCTAAACTGAATTCCTCAGTATTTATAATTCATCTACTGTTGGATTATTTTCAGTTGATATTTAGCTTGCACATGATTGATTGCCTACTAACTGCAAGTTTTTTGGTTTTGTTTGTATTGATGTACCCATATTATAGTTCTGGTAAATGTGTTTGTAAAGAAACACTTTTCTTCCTAAATTGTCTTCAAGTTTTGCTATCATTACTATACCCTCTTCATAGCTGATCACAATATTTATATTATTATCAATTTTTATTCCGTTTAATTTCATATATTTTAGTTATTGTATTGAACAGTAAGAGCCTCCGTAGCTCAGTCGGCATAGACGAAGCCTTTTCCAGGTTCGGAAAGACCTGGTTTCGATTCTCGTCCATAACGTGAAGAACCTTGATCTGGTCTCTTTCGACTAAAAGTGAGTTAGCCTGTCTCATTCGGTGGGAGTGGGTTCTTTTTCGTCCCTCAGAATAGGCAAACCGTCCTCGTGAATACCCCCCCCCCCCTTGAATAAGGATTAACCACCCTATTCCATCGGAGTTGGTTTCGAAAGTTTGCATGGTGGAGTGTAGGTCTACACGTGGATATAAAACAGAAGGATTGAACAGCAGCTGGTTTACTGAACAATTCTTGCTTATTCCTATACTTTACCTAAAAGTAATAGTATTTAACTGTTTGCCTTCATAATTCCTTTTGTTAATTTCAATTTATTTTCCACTCGGTGTCTTAAATGTCATTTATCATCTGTATACATATATTATAAAATTTACTATTTGTCTCTTTCATTTATTTATTTTTTCACTATTTTATTTAAAATATTTCTAATTTTTGGCCATCCAGTGGTTGATGTAGATCTACAAGATATATAACAAGTGGAGTATTATATTCTATTGATTTTTCTATCAGTACCTGCACTATAAATATTGCGTTCTGTGCAGGATTTTTCACATATCTTTACAATTAGAGACACGATTTCTTGAATAGGTTTTGTAGAGATTTTAAAAGTGGTTCTGAATAGACTAACTCGCTGTAATTACTTGCATCCATTTTTCCTCTTCTTTTAAAAATAGACATTATGATATTTCCGCCAATTATCTTGTACTTGTTTGTTAAGAAGATTTATTTGAATGGTTCATTTAGCTGAAATTCCTTCTCTATGTTTAAAGAATTATACTATATATTTTTTCTATTTTAGTCGTTTTTTTTATTTCTCTTAAAATATTTTCTATCTGTTCTGATTTAACTAGAATTCGAATTGTTCCTCATCTTTCAAGTTACCGAGCAAAGTTATTTGTTCCTCATCTTCATATAATTTACTCAAGTGTCATTCTTCCCATTTATCTAGTTCTTTAGTTTCTAATTAATCTCAATAGTAGCTTCTGTCTTTCATAAAAATCGTGTTCGATCTGTTTAGAATAGTTACAGAATTCTGTTTTTTTACGCAGATTTTGCTACCAATTCATTTCTTAAGATTTTGTATCTATTATACTTAACTTCTTAGTTTATTTCCAAATTTTCTGTTAAAAAAACTTTTATTTTCTTTTTGTGCTAGTGCCAAGGAATCCATCTCTTCTAATTTCCAGCTGGTCTCTTTCTCTTCCTAAGACTTCATATGCTGCTTGTTTAATATTCATTTTATACATTTTCAGCTTTGAATCGCTTTTGTTTTCATTCAAGCTTATTTTGTTGAACAGCAGTTTTATTCTTCGTCGATTCTCTGTTGGCTAACTAATTTATTATTAATTTTCATTCAGTTGTTTCCTTAGGCGTTGCCTTCGCATTGAATAATAGGTATATTTTTATTACTTTCAATTACAAGCTAACACACTGAATCTAGCACTTTTATTTACTTCCATAACTTCATTCACCACTTTATAATTTGCTATTATACAATATTTCGCTGAATACTTTCTACGTAACATTCATATTTATAAACATCTTTCAGCTTAAAATCTTTCCATTACTATCTAAATCCCGAAAAGTCTATTGGCTAATTCAAAGATCAATCTGTGATTTACAGTGCATTCTTATTCAATACTGTAAATTTGAATCCGTTTTTATTTTCTCATAATTATCTTTATTTCAATTTCATAGTTTTTAAGCTAGTTTTTTTTTAATCTTCGTTACCTTCTCTTGGAAATACGTCATATGATGATAACTTCATGAAGCTGGGAAATTCATAGTAAATGAACTGAATTGCAATATGCTTTCCTCGGATGATAACTAATAATTAAATTTCTCTTTAACAGCCTTTACCAACACCTCTAGTACTAGAAATGAAATTCGCAAACGTTCATCATATTCTGCTGAATCTAAATATTTTGCACAGTTTTTTATTGAATTCATTTCAGTTTATTTAACTTTTTTTTTTTTCTTTGCGGGTGCAATGCTATTGGGGAATGTTTCATAATACATTTTTACTGATCATATCGCTTTCGATAACTATTCCATATTTCATTTTGAAAAATGACTCAATATCAACAGATTGCTTATTCGCCAATGAAGTATTTGCAAACCAGAGCAAAATATTCTGAAAACATCTTTAAGTCTTCTCTTTCTGAAAACTGACGTTGGTGAAATTGTATCGACAAAGAACATAATCAGATATACAATGAATATTTCTTTTCTTTCCCCATATATTAGTCGACATCTCTATATTTTGGAATGCGATCTCCAAATCTCCACTGATCTGGACTTGAGAGATCTCTCGTGACGGGAGTAGCAGAAATTATGTCAACAAAGAATTAAAATGTCTCATACAATGAGAACGGCTGTCTTGTAAATTTCAAGAGCTGTTTGGCCATACATGTGGAAAAAAACTTCCAGTTCTAGTGTTGCTAAGGGGATTCATATTCAGTGCAAAGCGATTTGGTTCACTTCCAAGGTAAAAATGAGACATTTTGTTGAAAGACAAGGGTATGCAGTTTCGGGAAAGAATATGCTACTACAGATAGGATAGAAAGAGGGAGCTCTAATTTTATGAGTGGACGTCTCAAGCATATCTATCCATCCACTTCTCTCGTAATACTTTTTTTCAGTTCACCTTCAAACAAGACATCATATCACTTGTATTTTCTGCAGTCACTGAGCCCCTTTTTTATGCATATGAACTTTCTAAAGCAGACAAATTGTTAACTATAATAGACTGTACACGTTCATATTTTCTGAAAGTTAAGTTTTTGTAATTCTTGATAAATAAAAAAAAACGAAAATATTATTCTTTATGTAGGGATTTGAAGAAATCAAGTCTTCATATCTTCATTCATTTTAATGAAGAAATATTTCCTTTTTATGGGATAGTCATTATATTGCACTGCGATGCAAAAGAAAATATCCAGATATTCTGGATATTAAATGAAATTTAAAGTTGAAGTCTTCCGTAAGAATGTTATTTATTATGCATCACTTTGGATTCCATAAAAAATATTTTGTCAATTTTCTTTCGTTTTCTGCTTGCTTCTATATCAACTTCCATATAATTCATTTACTTTCAAAACATCTTCAGTCTTATCAACAAGATCATTTTGGAATGCGATCTCCAAAACTCCACTGATCTGGACTTGAGAGTTCTCTCGTGACGGGAGTAGCAGAAATTATGGCAACAAAGAATTAAAATGTCTCATACAGTGAGAACGGCTGTTTTGTAAATTTCAAGAGCTGTTTGGCCATACATGTGAAAAAAAGCTTCCAGTGTTGTTAATCGGATTCATATTCAATGCAAAGCGATTTGATTCAAAAGAAGAAATGTATGACAGGATCGCAGAAAAGCCTTCGGAAAGCATACACAACCTGATTTTACATTTAACAAAGCCTTCTTACTCCTTAACTTTGCATTCATTTTAATATATTTTAAAATAGAGTCTTACCAACTTTTTTCCAGTTCTATTCTATATACCTGCTGTATATCTTCTAAATAAATATCCAAGATTATATCACAGTATCTCTTTCACTCTAATATATCTCATTTTCATAAACCATTTAATACTGACACAATGAACAGTTTCGCAATAGACAGCTGGTGTTCTAATGATCTTTTCAGTCACAGAGGTGGCAGAACTTGCATCTACCAAGAATAAATCATGTATGATACCTAGTGGACATTTACGTTTATTTTAAATTCAGTGTTTTTAGGTTATATATAGTAAGTACTTTTCTAGACGGAATAAGCGTAGCAGAATGAATTAGTGCAATCATTTGAATTCTTGATGAAAATAAAAAAAGAAAACTGTACCTGGTAATTTCTTTTCAGGATGACTTTGTTGCCGTCACTAATACTTTCCTCATTCTAAATAACGCCGGATTTCAAATGTTTGATGAATTCTCCGAAGGCCATAGCTGTTCTTCACTTTTGTTTGAAAATACAAATTGATATAGTATTTAAATTTAATTGTTCTTCTTGCGTTCATTGCGTATAATTTTTGTTAACTTCCAGAAACGCTTCAGTGGTAAAAGAGTAATCATTTCACAACAGAACATGCCAAGGTAATGTAAGACAAAATATATTTAACTGTAGCAGTTGCAGAATTTGTTTCAACGATGAATTAATGCATGCTGTTTAAATATGTCTTAGAACATTTCTTTCTATAAATCTGGGCTATGCAATGATATTAAGCAGAAAAAGGCCAAGCAAATGGACTTAATATAACATCTAGACATGAAGATGTGAAAGTCTAAACAAGTCAAGGTTCACGGAACAACGAATTTACTGCACTTATTATTCTTATCCTTTTTGTATTACCTTGATGATGTTTTGCTGTGTTTTTCGTGCAAATATGCATTCATTTTGGTACTAATCTCACCTTTTCCATAAATGCAAAATAACTGTATGGAAAAACTAAAAAGATTTCCATAACTGAGGCGCATCTGACTTGACTGAATCTGCGTTAGTCAAAAAGTGAGGAACGTTAAAGTTCTGGATTTATATCATCTGTGTTTGTGTCTTATTTGATATTTCTATCAAACAAATACATTTATGCATATCTCTATCTCGAATACCCTTGTTACGAAGCAAAAAGAAGTATCCGAAGAGTATGTGAATGGATTATCTGGGGAGCATCTCTCTACTGAAATGACTGAATCTGCGTTAGTCCAAAAGTGAGGAACGTTAAAGTTCTGGATTTATATCCTCTGTGTTGGTGTCGTATTTGATTTTTGTATCAAACAAATACATTTATGCATATCTCTATCTCGAATACCCTTGTTACGAAGCAAAAAGAAGTATCCGAGGAGTATCTGACTGGAGTATCTGGGGAGCATCTCTCTCCTGAAATGACTGAATCTGCGTTAGTAAAAAAGTGAGGAACGTTAAAGTTCTGGATTTATATCCTCTGTGTTTGTGTCTTATTTGATGTTTCTATTTAGCAAATACATTTATACATATCTCTATCTAGAATACCCTTGTTACGAAGCAAAAAGAAGTATCCGAGGATAATCTGAATGGTGTATATGGGAGCATCTGTCTACTGAAATGACTGAATCTGCATTAGTAAAAAAGTGAGGAACGTTAAAGTTCTGGAATTATATACTCTGTGTTAGTGTCGTATTTGATTTTCGTATCAAACAAATACATTTATGCATAACTCTATCTCAAATACCCTTATTATGAAGCAAAAAGAAGTATCCGGGGAGTACCTGAATGGAGTATCTGGGGAGCATCTCTCTACTGAAATGACTGAATCTGCGTTAGTTCAAAAGTGAGGAACGTTAAAGTTCTGGATTTATATCCTCTGTGTTTGTGTCTTATTTGATGTTTCTATTAAACAAATACATTTATGCATATCTCTATCTCGAATACCCTTGTTACGAAGCAAAAAGAAGTATCCGAGGAGTACCTGAATGGAGTATCTGCGGAGCATCTCTCTCCTGAAATGACTGAATCTGCGTTATTAAAAAAGTGAGGAACGTTAAAGTTCTGGATTTATATCCTCTGTGTTTGTGTCTTATTTGATGTGTCTATTAAACAAATACATTTATGCTTCTCTCTATCTAGAATACCCGTGTTACGAAGCAAAAAGAAGTATCCGAGGAGTATCTGAATGGCGTATCTGGGAGCATCTGTCTACTGAAATGAGTGAATCTGCATTAGTAAAAAATTGAGGAACGTTAAAGTTCTGGATTTATATCCTCTGTGTTGGTGTCTTATTTGATGTTTCTATTAAGCATATACATTTATGCATATCTCTATCTAGGTTACCCTTGTTACGAAGCAAAAAGAAGTATCCGAGGAGTATCTGAATGGTGTATCTGGGAGCATCTGTCAACTGAAATGAGTGAATCTGCATTAGTAAAAAAGTGAGGAACGTTAAAGTTCTGGATTTATATCCTCTGTGTTTGTGTCTTATTTGATGTTTCTATAAAACAAATACATTTATGCATATCTCTATCTAGGTTACCCTTGTTACGAAGCAAAAAGAAGTATCCGAGGAGTATCTGAATGGTGTATCTGTGGAGCATCTGTCTACTGAAATGACTGAATCTGAGTTAGTAAAAAAGTGAGGAACGTTAAATTTCTGGATTTATATCCTCTGTGTTTGTGTCTTATTTGATGTTTCTATTAAACAAATACATTTATGCATATCTCTATCTAGGTTACCCTTGTTACGAAGCAAAAAGAAGTATCCGAGGAGTATCTGAATGGTGTACTGGGAGCATCTGTGTACTGAAATGACTGAATCTGCGTTAGTAAAATAGTGAGGAACGTTAAAGTTCTGGATTTATATCCTCTGTATTTGTGTCTTATTTGATGTTTCTATCAAGCAAATACATTTATGCATATCTATATCTGAAATATCCTTGTTACGGAGCAAAAAGGAGTTTCGTCCATTTCGCAATGAAATTCCTGCAACCAAAATCTGTAGGATAAACGAAAAGAACTTTATGTAATTCCGTTTTGTGCTTTTATGAGGATCTTTACTTATTTTAAATTATTTGAAGCAAACTATAAGAACTTCTTCACACGTTCTTGTGCTGATTTTGTTATTCTAAATATCTCTTTAGGCAGAAAGTTCTTTACCATCTTCGAAGTCAGAAGGATTTAAAATGAGTTGGACTCTGGTTGTTTAAGGATGAATGTGATAAAAAGGTATTGCGTACAGTGACATGATTTGTTAAACTTTCTAGGTTCTTTCTCTTTCATATTTCTGTATATTATCTTTATTTCTTCAGGATTTTCCATTTCTTCATAATAGTGTATGGTATACTATCTAATTTCGCAAAATATACACTAGAAAGGAACTTGTTTCTGTAAAACAATATTATGATTATGCTTACTCAGAGATCGACGTGTTCATTCTAGGATGTTTTCTTGCTTTCTTTTGAAATAATAGTAATATTCTAAAGTATACTTGGAAATTTTTGCAAAGGAAAGTCGATCAGGAAACTTTCCAGGAACTTATGAAGGATAGTATTACACATGAAAATAAAATCGGCAGTGCCTATTTTCTTCCAAAATTCATACAGGATCCCACACACATATATATACCTGGCCTAAAAGTTAGAAAGTTTACCTTCAGTATGGCACCGGATTTGTCTCATTTTCTTGTTAGTAACTCGTTTTAAAGGCATGAATTCCTGTTTAGCGAAGTCCAAAAGAGGAGTTCTGGATGTCTCACATGGTTATGCAGCTAAG